>NC_092279.1:4352543-4422543 GCF_036320965.1 Panulirus ornatus
ATATATATATATATATATATATATATATATATATATATATATATATATATATAAAACCCTTCAAACTATCGTCCTTCTGCTCTAAATTCTATTTCCTTCAACGCGTCGATTTCACAATGTTGACTGATCAGGGTGGCTTTCGGAGGGAAATGTGCACTTGAAATAGCATTTCTCCTCTTACCAACGTCTGGTCATCCATCCTCTCTGAAGGTCTCTTGGAAATCCTACGTTGCAGCCACTGATGCATCGAAGGCCATTACTGTAGACACAGGGTGTGTCACTAGGGTCCGCGCTACAGCCTTCCCTCTTTTAGCTTTCCTCTCTCACTGTGTGTTCTCTCATGTACATAGCTTCCTCTCCGGCCGATTTCTTTTATTCTGCGGCATTTGTTGATTGACTAATACCTCCCTCTGCCCCTATCAAACAGCGGTGTCCCTGTCTCGTCACTTACACTCTCCGGTTTATCGACCAAATCCTTTCTTCAACAGATACCTAAATGCATTCAAACGCTGACAGTTCAACAGTACATTCCCTCATCTTCTAAAATTCGCCCCAGCTCCTCTCTCGCTCGGTCTACGTCTCGTCTCATCACAATCATTTCTAAATAATCAGATTTGAACAGGAGTTCCCAATGGGGCAAACGCAACACAATCAGCTCCAATACCTCTTAAGAAAAACAGTCTCCAAAACTGTAATTCCAACACCTAAGGTGATAAACACACTTGGTATTACCGTACCATTGTCTTGGAAACCTTACATCACTCCAGGAACTAACGCTGTTTCGAAGAAACGTAAGAGTCCTGTTCCGATGACGAGACTTTTCAGTTGCAGAGTCCTTGTTCCGATGACAAGATTTTCTTCTTAACTGTAGTTCCAGTTATGAAAAAAAAACAATTGATTCGTCGTCCACTGTACGGAATACTGATCTCACACTTACTTGACATGGGCGAGTCCAAGAAAAAAAAAAAGTAAGCAGACTTATCAACTCTCCAAATCTGACCTCAAAACTTTGACCCACTAGTCCTATGCCGCAGTGTTGGTTCACTTTCCCCTATTACAAAGATATTACTTTGGTTTCTCCTCCTGGTAACTAAGTGCCTGTGTGCCTCCCTCATGAGCAAGCCACTTCGTCGCATGATTACTATGTGGCCGGTGGCAAACCTCGAGGTGGGGCCTCTGTCAAATCTGTCTCTTTCCTCACACCGATAAGCTCTTGGAACAGCACCGTCACACGTCTTTCCTACGTACGATCTCCCGCCTTTTGAAAGTCGTCAGATCTGCCACTTCTTAGAAAACTTTTTCATCAACCCTCTTGTCTATATTTAGCTTTCGGACATGGTGGCCATTTTTTAGATGTTACTTATAGTCTGGCCTCGTGCAGAACCCTCTCGTCCATGACCTGAGACTGCTATATACAAGTCAACAACTGATGATCAAACCAGAACATCATATTCAAGTTCTTCATCACTGACTACCATGAAGTGTCTTTTCTTTTCGTCCATTGACATCGTAAATTGTTTCTTTTTTTTTATCTCTTTGTCTTCTGATCATATTCCTACTAACTCATGGTGTCATTTAGCAGAACATTTTATTATGCTCTCTTTGTTCTCTTTGTCTCTTATCTGACATTTTACAAATATTAAATTGAAGTTATGATCTGTCTTTACTGACACACGAGATAAAACCTATGTGTCATATAGTTTCGTTGGCAAGAACTCAAAAGATTTTCTGTTCTGATAATCTACATTTCATATTCATTTGGACCTTTGCTAAGTTTCGTTACTTTGATTTGATTCTGTAACTTTAACCAAATTCTCTTGGTCGAATCGAGAAAGAAAATGATCCATTCTCACAGTAATATTCAAGATATGTTTCAGCTGTGGTCTGGGTGGAACTCCGTGCCGTGTCAGTCAGCGTTCCTGACCGTGACGCATTCACGGGCCGTCCAGGGTCGAGCCCCGCATAGGTTCGAATCCTGGCTGCGGCAGTCGGCCCACAGTCAAATCAGCTGTTCATCCACCCTTAAGGTCTAGACAAAATACGTACCTGGTTCAGGCTAGGGTTTATACATATAGGAGAGAGAGATATAGGGACGTTAATGGGATGGCCTTGATTAAGGCCTAGGCTGCCCTTGTCGTCTCAGCTAACACACAAAAATACAGAGGCCACTTCGGGTCACCATGCTCGCGCCCCATCTGGTCCTAGATGGACCCCGAGCCCTCTGTGTGTGTGTGTGTGTGTGTGTGTGTGTGTGTGTGTGTGTGTGTGTAGCGGTCTGTTGTCTCGATCATGACGTTTTGCATTACCTCCGCAACATCTGGATTGGCGTTCTCGTCTCTCCCGTCCAGTGCCTCGCCGCCAACACTCCCTCTGGCAGTCAAGACGTACTCGATGCTGACCAGGTTATCATCCTCACACACACACATTTTCTCGCAGTGAAAATCTCACTGGAAGTTTTGTTCTCCAACGTTGCGCTGTCTCATCTTGTGAATTTCTGGGTCTGTTTTGTTCACGTTTTCTGTTCTAAGATGCTGGTTGCTCTCTGTTCATTCACTGTTTTCTTGGATGTGAGGCCATTAATATTTTGTCTGCTTTTCATACCTTCTCTTAAGGCTCTTCCATTCTTCCCTTGCACAGTTCTAATCTTATATGTCTTACTCCACTCTCTTTATCCGATCATCCGCCGTTTTCTTTCATCTGGTATCTTCCTTCTCTAACACATTCCCTTTTAAACTATTTCTATACTTTTAAATCTTTCTTGTTTTTACATTCTCATGAAATATTGTTGTGTTGGCACTTGCACTTTTAAAAAAAAAAAAAACCTCATCGTTATCTAAACTTGCAATTGGTTCATCAATCACGATTTAATTCATCCCATCCAAAATGAAGGTTTAAAGTCGTTCTCCTGTGATGTGTTGAAAGAACGCCAACCAGCGCATCTCATGTCTGCTGTGTATAAAGGATGGGGGATTGTTTGAGAGAGAGAGAGAGAGAGAGAGAGAGAGAGAGAGAGAGAGAGAGAGAGAGAGAGAGAGAGAGAGAGAGAGAGAGAGAGAGAGAGAGAGAGAGACGGAAAATCGACCCTTCCTGTATTATCACTTTCTAAAACATAGGACCAGACGGAGCTAAGAAATAATAATCTTCCCTGAGAATATTTAATTTGTCAACAGAAAGTAAAAAAATAATTTGCTCTTTTTTTTTTTTCTGTTGGAGGCTCCAGTCACGGACGGAAGTCCACATCACGGCCGGGCCTTGACTGAAACAGAGAGGGAATTGTGAGAGGGAAAGAGAAGGGACAAGGGAAAGTATCTACGAATTTTGGAACAGGTGGGGAAAGTCGCGTCTCTCGAAACGTGCCATGTCATAGTTGGTGGAAAAGACATGAGAAGGCAAAGGAGTTCCCAAGTTATACATTACGTGTTAATATGGTTTCAACATGCGATTTATGGTACTGTACCTGTAACACGACCAGTTTTATGGTGCTGTACCTGTAACACGACCAGTTTTATGGTGCTGTACCTGTAACACGACCAGTTTTATGGTGCTGTACCTGTAACACGACCAGTTTTATGGTACTGTACCTGTAACACGACCAGTCTTTATGTATGGGCAGGTGCTGGAGGGAGCAGCAGGTGGAGACGGGGGCACGTGAGACCTAGGTGGAGGCGAGAGAGCTGGAGGGACTCACGTGGAGGGAAAGGAGGAGGAACTCAAATGGAGGGGTTGATGCAATGCTAGTGGAGGGGAAGGAGGTGAAGGGGCACATACAATGCTAGTGGAGGGGTAGATGCATTGTTGGTGGAGGAGAAGGAGGTGGAAGGGGAGCTCAGGTGGAGGGGTAGATGCAATGCTGGTGGAGGGAAGATAGTGAAGGGAGGGAGACATGACACATTCTCGTCTTTCGCAATGACAACACTGGAGGCGGCAGTTTCCTGGGCGGTGTCCTTGTGGGTGGCTGGATCCTGGTGTGGGTAGATAGGGTAGGTAGATCCTGGTGTGGGTAGATAGGGTAGGTAGATCCTGGTGTGGGAGGTGGGTAGATAGGGTAGGTAGTTCCTGGTGTGAGGAGGGTAGATAGGGTAGGTAGTTCCTGGTGTGGGAGATAGGTAGATAGAGTAGGTAGTTCCTGGTGTGGGTAGATAGGTAGATAGGGTAGGTAGTTCCTGGTGTGGGAGATAGGTAGATAGAGTAGGTAGTTCCTGGTGTGGGTAGATAGGATAGGTAGTTCCTGGTGTGGGAGATAGGTAGATAGAGTAGGTAGTTCCTGGTGTGGGTAGATAGGGTAGGTAGATCCTGGTGTGGGTAGATAGGGTAGGTAGATCCTGGTGTGAGGAGGGTAGATAGGGTCCAGGTAGATCCTGGTGTGGGAGGAGGGTAGATAGGTAGGTAGTTCCTGGTGTGGGAGATGGATAGATAGGGTAGGTAGTTCCTGGTGTGGGAGATGGATAGATAGGGTAGGTAGATCCTGATGTGGGAGGTGGGTAGATAGAGTAGATAGTTCCTGGTGTGGGAGGAGGGTAGATAGGGTAGGTAGATCCTGATGTGGAAGGAAGGTAGATATGGTAGGTAGATCCTGATGTGGGAGATAGATAGATAGGGTAGGTAGATCCTGGTGTGGAAGGTGGGTAGATAGAGTAGATAGTTCCTGGTGTGGGAGGTTGGTAGATAGGGAAGGTAGATCCTGGTGTGGAAGGTGGGTAGATAAGGTAGAGTAGTTCCTGGCGTAGGAGGTGGGTAGATAAGGTAGATATATCCCGCTGTAGGTAGGTAACTACCAGGTCAGTCAGATCCAAGTAAGTACATGGGGTTGGTAGGTCGGTAGATAAGCAGGTGAGTAGGTAGGTAGGTAAGGGAGGTTCGCAAACAGGGTAGATATAGCCTGGTGTAGGTAGGTAAGTGGGTAGGTCAGGCAAATCCTGGTTTAGGTAGGTAGGTAGGTAGGTAGATCCTGGTTTAAGTAGGTAGGGAGATCCTGGTTTAGGTAAGTAGGGAGATCCTGGTTTAGGCAGGTAGGTAGATTCTGGTTTAGGCAGGTAGGTAGGTAGATCCTGGTTTAGGAAGGTAGGTAGGGAGATCCTGGTTTAGGTAGGTAGGGAGATCCTGGTTTAGGTAGGTAGGCAGATCCTGGTTAAGGTAGGTAGGTAGGTAGATCCTGGTTTAGGTAGGTAGGCAGATCCTGGTTAAGGTAGGTAGGTAGGTAGATCCTGGTTTAGGTAGGTAGGTAGATCCTGGTTTAGGCAGGTAGGTAGGGAGATCCTGGTTTAGGTAGGTAGGTAGATCCTGGTTTAGGCAGGTAGGTAGGGAGATCCTAGCACAGGTATGGATGTAGGTAGGCCAGTCAGACACAACCTTGTGTATGTAGATCAGCAGGACAAGTAGATCTTGACGTACGTAGGTAGATGTTGGGGTAGGACAGATAGATTCCGGTTTATGTTGGTAGGTAAGTAGATAGAGCCTGGTAAAGGTAGGTAGGTAGGTAGATATGACAGCAAGATCCTGGTAGAGTGAGGTAGGTGGGTTGATTCTGTTGCATGTAGGTAGTGTAAGTAGATCCTAGTGTAGGTAGATAGAGTAAGGAAGGTAGATCCTAGTGCAGGTAGGTAGATAGATCCTGGTGTAAGTTGGGAGGGTAGATTGATCCTCATATGGGTAAGTAGGTAGGGGGATCCCAGCGTAAGCAGGAAGAGTAGAGAAGGTAGATCCTTGTGTAGATAGGTAGATATACCCTGGTGTAAGTAAGAAGAGTAACTTGATCCTATTGCCGGTAAGTAGATAGATCCTATTGCCGGGAGGTAGATAGATCCTACTGCTGGTAGGTAGATAGATCCTGGTGTAAGTAAGCACAGTTGATCCTCATGTGGGTCAGTAGATGGTAGAATCTACTGTAAGTAGATAGATAGATCCTGGGGTGGGTAGGTTACGTGGATCCTCATGTGCGGTGAGTAGGTGGGTAGATCCAGGTGGAAGAAGGTGGGCTGGCCAGGTAGATCCTGGTGCAGGTGGGTTCGGGGGAGGCGAGGAGAGTGGCAGGATGGGAGTGAGCAAGTCATTGAGGACCCATTACAGTAGGAGGAGGACACGGACACCGCCATCGCCACTCCCCGGTAAAAACTGGTGTCCGTAGGTGACCGCACGGTCATGCCAGCGTACGTGATCGTGTGGCCGTGCCGGCGTAAGTGATCGTATGGCCATGGCAGCGTAGGTGATCGTATGGCCATGCCAGCGTACGTGACCGCGTGGCCGTGCCAGCGTAGGTGATCGTGTGGCCATGCCAGCGTACGTGACCGTGTGGCCATGCCAGCGTACGTGACCGTGTGGCCGTGCCGGCGTACGTGACCGTGTGGCCGTGCCGGCGTACGTGACCGCGTGGCCGTGCCGGCGTAGGTGATCGTGTGGCCATGCCAGCGTGTGGCCATGTGGCCATGCCAGCGTACGTGACCGTGTGGCCGTGCCGGCGTAGGTGATCGTGTGGCCATGCCAGCGTGTGGCCATGTGGCCATGCCAGCGTACGTGACCGTGTGGCCGTGCCGGCGTAGGTGACCGCATGGTCATGCCAGCGTACGTGACCAGTGTGGCCATGCCAGCGTACGTGACCGTGTGGCCGTGCCGGCGTAGGTGATCGTGTGGCCATGCCAGCGTGTGGCCATGCCAGCGTACGTGACCGTGTGGCCGTGCCGGCGTAGGTGATCGTGTGGCCATGCCAGCGTGTGACCGTGTGGCCATGCCAGCGTACGTGACTGTGCGGCCATGCCGGAGTGCGTGACCGTGAGCCCATACTGGAGCACGTGCCCGAGTCGGTCCACAGTAAACCCAGATGTTCATCCACCCTTAATGGATAGTCGATGAAATGGGTACCTGGCTGAGGTAGCGTTAATGAGATGGCCTTGATTAAAGCCTTAATTATCCGTGCCATCTCAGCTAAAATTATGAAAATAACAATAATAATAATAATAACAATAATAATAATAATGATAATAATAATGATGATAATGATAATAGTAAAAATAATAATAATAATAATAATAATAATAATAATAATAATAATAATAATGATAATGATACTACTACTACTACTACTACTACTACTAATAATAATAATAATAATAATAATAATGATAATAATAATAATAATAATAATAATAATGATAATAATAATAATAATGATAATAATAATAATAATAATAATAATAATAATGATGATAATAATTATAATAACAGAGATAGAATAAGATATCTAATATTTAAGGTCAACATAAGACAAGCATCCCAGCAAAACTTTGAGTCAAAAATAGCATACGTCTAACAATGTAGCGTCAATGTGGCACAAACACTGGAGGCAGACACACAGGGAGGGTGTCATTGTGAGGTCAACTTCCTGGTGTCACCTTTAGAATTCCTGGAACGGCCGAGATGATATCCCGAGAATAGAAACAAAGGAAATGGTTAAGCAAGACATAGAATCATAGAGTTTCTAATACCACACACACACACACACACACACACACGGTTTTTTTTTTTATTTTTCCAAAAGAAGGAACAGAGAATTGGGCCAGGTGAGGGTATTCCCTCAAAGGCCCAGTCCTATGTTCTTAACGCTACCTCGCTAATGCGGGAAATGGCGAATAGTTTGAAAGAAAAAAACAAAAAAAAAAAATATATATATATATATATATATATATATATATATATATATATATATATATATATATATATATATATACACACACACACACATATATATATATATATATATATATATATATATATATATATATATATATATATATATATATATATATATATACACACACACATACGCCTATACACGCACATATACATATCAATATATACACACATAGACATAAACATGTATACACCTGTACATATTCATATACACATAGACATAAACATGTTTACACCTTTACAAATTCATATACACATAGATATAAACATGTATACACCTGTACAGATTCAAATACACATAGACATAAACATGTATACACCTGTACAGATTCATATTTGCTTGCCTTTATCCATTCCTGTCGCTACCCCGGTACACAGAAAACAGCATTCCCCCCTACCCTCCTTTAGCAGTGATGTTATCAAGTAAGGTCATCGGATTTGTAATTTGATCAGCAACTTCTATACGTATTTTTCATTACACTTGTTTGCCGTTTCCCGCTCTAGGGAGATAGCGCGAGGAACAGACGAAGACCGACCGCGTTTACCCTCTAGCAGTCACGTATGACCAGATGCCCCCGATCCACAGTCAAGCCCCACACAGAGTACCCTGCACGCACACTCAGGCAACCTTCAGTATGTTACAACTTCCCGAGCTGTCTTCGGTGACCCCTTCCTGCGCTCCCCCTTGGCGTGTCCCCCATGTCGAAGCGTAATCTTTCTTATCATCCAACGATGATAAGAAAGTGTCTGGGACTAACTCGAATCCCCGTTCATTTCCCAGTTACCTCACCGCCAAGCAGACTGATTTTTATATCGCGATGAGAAGAACGCTTTCGGGAAGTTTGTGGAGAAGAGCCGCGGGTACTTCGACGTTGTGGCATAACACTGTCATAGCTTCTGACTTTTGGATATCAACCTGTCACACTTACCTGAAAATATCCTTTCATTCATTCTTCTTTTCTCTCCTAAACTATACGTGTGTCAGTTCAGATATCTAAAATCCTTACTTTGCATTCGCCCTCAAATCATGTCTAGGCTTTCACTTTAAAACTCCTAAATCTGTGAAACTGGGACATAGTTTTTTGTCTTGCAATTAATATCTCCGTGTTACTAGTCATTTATCCCTTGTGCTTGATCCTCAAAGCCATGTTAGATCAATTTCTTGTTTGCTGGCGCGAGCATTCGTCAGCCAGCTGCTCAAGACTTCATTAATCCCTTGTGTATGATCCTCAGTCTTGGTAGAACCGCTCCTTCTCGTCTGCTGGCGTGAACTTCGTCAGCCAACTGCCAGTGACTTCATCAACCTCTCGCCGTTTGTTGTGTCTGGCGTGCCTCCCGTCTTGCCTTATCAGACCCCCAGGTTACATTTCTTAACCTTCCGGTTTCGTCGTTTTCCCTGTGGCGTGGGAATCTTGAAGTGATAAGAGCAGAGTTTAAGAATACAACATAAACCCGAGTGCATCGGGTGGGTAAGACCCATCCGTCATGTTCCAACATAAGACGATGATCGCTTCTGTTTGGGACACCAGCGAAAGCGACCCGGTCACTCGGCTCCCATCGCTGGTACGTTCTGGCGACACGGAGTCCGGTGGTGAGGGCGCTTAAGCTTAGCACGCTTCAGTGATACTACCAGTCACGAATGACTACGGCCACTAATGGCAAGTTGGAAGGTAAAGTTAGTTACATGAACAACCGGTTCTGTCATTAGAATGAATAATAACTTACCTGACGCAATTCAAGTTACGTGTGTCGGGGGGGAATTCTTTTAACAAGCGAGGCTTCGCAAGTTTTTATATCTAATGTACAATACATTACAGCGACGATGCCAGACATAAGGAAATCCACTATCAGTCAGGATGAGTTAGGAAGATAAGACTGATAGGATTTCCCTGAACCTTAAACTCACAAGAAATAGTTCCGTAAATGCCACTAGTTCAAGCGGCAGAGGCCCCTCGTAGCTCTGCAGCCCTTGCTTCACACGTCTGACCAGATCTGTCCCTAAAGTTACCATAATCAAATGGATATTATAACCTCTCATTGGCGTCCTGATTCCTCTGGTATATAAGGTTACTGAAGCGAAGGGAGAAGAGAACACGTATGTCACACATGCCTTTTTCTGAGAGGGGAAACGTGAGTAACGGCGTTCCGCAGCGATGACCTAGGACCAACGTTATTTTCTGGTCCATCTATCATTAAAAACGACTCAATAGACACGACTGAATCGCGTCACAAAATTACTTTTTGAAAGAGGCCACAACTCTGAGGAAACCGATGAGGGTGCAGGACTGTGTGTGTGTGTGTGTGTGTGTGTGTGTGTTAACGTGGGTGATGAGGTGAATGAGGAAGTGTGTAAAGAGGTTAGAAAAGCAACCGGAATGTGAGCGGTAAGGAGGGTGGGCTTGGGGGTGGGGTTTGCCTGGCCCCGAAACGGTACTCACGCAGGGACCTCAAGGAGGCCCCAAGCAACCTTCAGGAGGTGAAAGGCGCAGCAGCGCAGGGGCGGTGTCCGCCACAGCCACCGCTATGACCAGGACGCCACACGGTGCCTCGACCTCTCATCATCTCTCCCAGGATGAAGACCGACACACATGGGTCGTGTACACACAAGACTCTGTGGTTCTGGGATGGCCTTGTTAATCATCCTCCCGGTCGTTGGCTATAGCTGAATGGTTAACGGCCTTAACGACCCTGTTAACTATCCTCCTGGTCGTTGGCTATAGCTGGATGGTTAACGGTCTTAATGACCCTGTTAACTATCCTCCTGGTCGTTGGCTATAGCTGGATGGTTAACGGCCTTAATGACCCTGTTAACTATCCTCCCGGTCGTTGGCTATAGCTGGATGGTTAACGGCCTTAATGACCCTGTTAACTATCCTCCCGGTCGTTGGCTATAGCTTGATGGTTAACAGCTGTGATAACCCTGTTAACTATCCTCCGGTCATTGGCTATAGCTGGATGGTTAATGGCCTTAATGACCCTGTTAACTATCCTCCCGGTCGTTGGCTATAGCTTGATGGTTAACAGCTGTGATAACCCTGTTAACTATCCTCCGGTCGTTGGCTATAGCTGGATGGTTAATGGCCTTAATGACCCTGTTAACTATCCTCCCGGTCGTTGGCTATAGCTTGATGGTTAACAGCTGTGATAACCCTGTTAACTATCCTCCGGTCGTTGGCTACAGCTCGATGGTTAACGGCCTTAATGACCCCTTGCAGTTAACAACTCTGATTAGTCCCCGAATGATCAACGGACCAATAACGACACGTTGACGCCTTACGACAATTAGGTTAGTCTAAGTTGGTTAGGTCTGGTTAGGTAGTCTAACGTGTTCTTCAAGAGAGTGTAAGCATAACAACCGAATTACCTGATAACAAAAGTGAACTTCAGTTTGGTTATGGAGGCTATATTCAGGTTACAGTGGGTAAAGCCTAGTTAGTGTGACTAACAAGGCTAGACTGTGGTTCGCACACAGCTTTCTACTGCATGATTTTACATGGGGAAGGAGGGTGACTGATGCAGTGTTACATGAGGAAGGGCGATGACTGATGCCGTGTTACATGAGGAAGGGCGGTGACCGATGCCGTGTTACATGAGGAAGGGCGGTGACCGATGCCGTGTTACATGAGGAAGGGCGGTGACCGATGCCGTGTGAGCAGCATCACATGTGAACATAATGTCCATGATCCAGTCGACCGACACTTGCATTGCTCTCCCCCAGTTCGCTGGCGCGAGACGCCCATCGCATTCCCCTCTGGCCTCGTCTACCGTTCACCTGCTGGCTTCCTACGAACACACACACACACACACACACACACACACACACACACACACACACACACACAATACGGGCATTACTGTGGTTAGTGGTTTGGTATACACATATGGCGGACAGCGCATGCAGCAGCCAAACGCAGTCTGTGGCCCCCCATACCACACCCACGGTCAGCAACTGTCAGCCACCACATGTTCTGACAGTTCACACCTTCCCCCCACTCGACCCTGGGGTCAGCCAGAGGTTCTGACAGTTCAACCCCCATCCCTTACCCCTACTCGACCCTGCTGTCCTGTAGTTCACGGGTGACGAGCGAGGTCAATCACATTAACGAAGTGCTCAAATTTCAACAAGTAATTTCCGACAAAATATTAAAATCACTGATGTTCTCATTATATAATCCCTAATTCATTCTAATTAGTGAAAGGCGAATAGAACAGTCATTCCCAGCCATTTCATCTACAAGAACGACTGATGAAGCGAACGGCCAAACACACAGCTGAATTAAAATCAGATAACTGCGTGGATGGGTGTCAGAAGAAGATCTATAGATGTCTCTCAGACGGGAACAGAGAACTGCATCTAATGACTGTGTGTGTGTGTGTGTGTGTGTGTGTGTGTGTGTGTGTGTGTGTGTGTGTGTGTGTGTGTGTGTGTGTGTGTGTGTGTGTGTGTGTGGAGCAGAGCACAGGGGGTAGACGCTACCTAGAAGTGGATCTGGCTTCATGCTCTCAGTCTCGCCGTAAAGAAAAAAAAAAAAAATAAAACAATTATATAAAAAAAAACTGAGTTTCAGGATAATGACCCTTCTCTGAAGTCTGACTTCATCATCATGGTCAATCATTTCACAATTACAGAAAAAAAAAATGCGTTTCAGGATAATGAAATTTCTCTGAAGTCTGACTTCATCACGGTGCAATCATTTCACAATTACAGAAAAAACAACTGAGTTTCAGGATAATGACCTTTCTCTGAAGTCTGACTTCATCATCACGGTTCAAACCATTTCACAATTACAAATAAAAACAACTGAAAAAAACAACTGAGTTTCAGGATAATGAACTTTCTCTGAAGTCTGACTTCAGCACCACGGTCCAATCATTTCACATCACGGAAGTAAACACGAGTCTCTTCTGGGAGAATGATTCGTGTTCGGCAAGTACCGCCCAGCACAGCAGGGGGGCACTGCGCCCGTGTTGTGATCCCGGGTCCTTCCTTCTTCAGTCCAGTTTCTGTACGATCATCACAACACCCACGGCCCGATTTCGTCATGATTGGACACGAGGATACTCCGGAGGGGAATGAAGAGTGCTGCTGATCTGAGGGGGTCAGAAGGTCGAGGCCAGTGTGCTACAATGGGATTTGATTCTCCATATGATCCCCAGCAGGTTTGGTTCATGTTCAACACGCTTGAGTTCAGGAACTTGTAGCCAAAAGGGCGTTTTCCCTAAGAAAAAAAACATACTGGTTCTATGATTACAAGGTCAAAGGTCAAAGCCAAGGTCAAACTCGATGATTCTGTTCTCACACACAGTAACTCCAGTTCGACGGGACGAATTTGTGAGATTAAGGTTTGGTGGAGAGAGCGCGCGTTTCACTCCAGGGCGAAGCACAGGTCCCCGTGTGGTTCTGAAGGTCGAAAGGTCCATGCTCTTTTTACGTTGGAGGTTCCAGTCACGGGCAAATAAAGCGCACATGAAGGCCGGGGGTTAAATAGAGAGGGTTAAGGAAGGGAAAAAGACAAGGGAAAAGTACTTACAAAATGAAGGCTGGGGGTTAAATAGAGAGGGTTAGGGAAGGGAAAAAGACAAGGGAAAAGTACTTACAAAATGAAGGCTGGGAGTTAAATAGAGAGGGTTAAGGAAGGGAGAAAGACAAGGGAAAAGTACTTACAAAATGAAGGCTGGGGGTTAAATAGAGAGGGTTAAGGAAGGGAGAAAGACAAGGGAAAAGTACTTACAAAGTATCTGTTGAATACTCTTTTTTTAGCTTCCACACAGTAATAACATAACTACAGGACAGCTGTCATTAAAACATGGCACCTGCTCTTCCCGTGGAGAAATGGAGATCACGAATGAGTGTTAAGACCAAAGAGATCCAAGTCACTGCTGTACATGTATGCAGTGATATGGTTTCTGCACTGTTATACCTCTTATTCTGCGGTGAAAGTCACTGCCCTACATACATACAATGATATAGCTTCTGCACTGTAGTTTCTGTTATTCTGCGGTGAAAGTCACTGCTGTACATGTATACACTGATATAGCTTCTGCACTGTAATTTGTTATTCTGCGGTAAAAGTCAGTGCCCTACATATATACATTGATATAGCTTCTGCACTGTAATTTCTGTCATTCTGCGGTGAAAGTCACTGCCCTACATATATACAATGATATAGCTTCTGCACTGTAGATTCTGTTATTCTGCGGTGAAAGTCACTGCTGTACATGTATACGTGATTTCGTTTCCGCATCTTAATCCAATCTGGGGTAAAAGTCACTGCTGCAGGTGTATACAATGATATAGTTTCTGCACTGTAATTCTACGGTGAAAGTCACTGCTGTACATGTATACATGTCACAGTTTCCTCATCTCAATTCCTGGTAATCTAACTATGTTTCACCAGGAGTCTCAAGGTCAGTGTTACTCCATATCAAAAAGAAAAAAGAAATCTATTATACTGATTGATTTAGGTGAAATATCTTGAACACAGAATTTCCGGGTTTTTATTCATTATTTCTTTAATTTGTCTGTTTCTCTTTTTCTTTACAGGAGATGGAGATGGCAGACCAGTACTGAGAAGTCTTGCTAATGTTTTTATTAAGAGGTTTTTATTTTTATTTCTTTTTTGAAGAAGTAAAAGTCTGTTGACCAGACACGCGATCCTGACAAGTCTGGCAAGGTATGGTCTTGTCCCACACCACAGCTGCCATACAGAACTGCCATTTTTGCCACAGCTGCCATATACAACTACCATTTTTGCCAAAATACTCACGACGTACCTGTTATTAGTGACAAATGGGGTTGGCTTTTGTGTAGGTATATGTGTTCTGACGTCCGCTACAGTCAGTGTTCACACACACACACACACCTCCTCCTCGTCCCTCACTCACACACACTCCCCTCCTCCTCACTTACACACACACACACACACACACACCTCCTCCTCGTCCCTCACTCACACACACTCCCCTCCTCCTCACTTAGACACACACACACACACATTGATATTCAATCATCACTTAGTGTATATTTCAGAGTCCACAGTAAGTAGGTGGGGGTCTGTGAGGAGAGCTGGTGGTGACGTGAAGTGTGTGTTCCCCGGAAGCACATCATGTCGACGGAGAGAGTGTGAGGGGGGTGGTGTGTGTGTGTGTGTATGTAAGGGATGAAGTGGGCGTGTGTGTGTGTGTGAGGTTGGAGGTGTGTGTGTGTGAGGAAGGAGGTGTGTGTGTGTGTGTGTGTGTGTGTGTGTGTGTGTGTGTAAGGGAGGAAGTAGGCGTGTAGGCGTGTGTGTATGAGGTTGGAGGTGGGTGTGTGTATGTGTGAGGGAGGAGGTAAGTGTGTGTATATGTAAGGGATGAGGTGGGCGTGTGTGTGTTAAGTTGGAGGTGGGTGTGTGTGTGTGTGAAGGAGGAGGTAGGTGTGTGTATGTAAGGGATGAGGTGGGCGTGTGTGTGTTAGGTTGGAGGTGTGTGTGTGTGTGTGTGTGTGTGTGTGTGTGTGTGTGTGTGTGTGTGTGTGTGTGAGAGTAGGTGTGTGTGTGTGTGTGTGTGTGTGTGTGTGTGTGTGTGTGTGTGTGTGTGAGGGAGGAAGTGGAGTGTGTGTGTGTGTGTGTGTGTGTGTGTGTGTGTGTGTGTGTGTGTGTGTGTGTAAGTGAGGAGGAGGGGAGTGTATGTGAGTGAGGGAGGAGGAGGAGGAGTGTGTGTGTGTGTGTGTGTGTGTGTGTGTGTGTGTGTGTGTGTGTGTGTGTGTGTGTGAGAGGGAGGAGGAAGGGTGTGCTTGTGTGAGGGAGGAGGAGGAGGTGGAGGAGTTGAGTGAGTGTGAGGTAACGTCTGGTCAGGGAAAAACCGAGGGTTGGGTGGAAAGACTCGAGTGAAGTAATACGAGAGCAAAGAGGAGTCACGCCCGCACGGCTCCGAGAGGCGGCCTGGGGGACGACAGACGGCAGGTGATGCACCGAGACGGTTCAACACGGATCCAACCTTACCACACACCGGACAAGCTGCTACACACACCCACATACACACCTGTACATACAATACCCCTGCGCCACCTCCCGCCCACCAGCCACCATAAGGAACCCTCTACAATCAATGTCGTAACACGTAAACACGTAAGAACAAAGTATTCAATACATTTACTGATTCTTTAGCCCCTCGCCTCTCTCCCGGATCAAGAGAGATGAGGAATCTCTCCCGGTAGAATTTCAGGGAATCCTTCCATTGTTATCTGCGGAGGGATTCGAACTATGTGATACACCCCCCCCCCCTACTTTTCTTGATGTCGTCATTACAATGGAGAAAATCGGTGGGGGGTGACCCCGAGCGCCCCATTCACTCTCTCTGCTAACCCCCATCCCTCAGGGCGCCCCAATCACTCCCTCTACTAACCCCCCATCCCTCAGGGCGCCCCATTCACTCTCTCTGCTAACCCCCATCCCTCAGGGCGCCCCATTCACTCCCTCTGCTAACCCCCTCCACCACTCAGGGCGCCCCATTCACTCCCTCTCCTCATTCCCTTCACGAGGCACCCCATACACCACCTCCTCTCTGCTCACCTCCTTCAAAGACGCCCCAAACACTCATCCTGTCCCCCCAAGTGCCCCATACAATCATCCTCTCCCTCAAGTGCCCCATACACTGACCCTCTCCCCTAGGTGCTCCCATACGCTCACCCTCTCCCCATGTGCCCCATACACTCACCCTCTCCCCTAGGTGCCCCATACACTCACCCTCTCCCCAGGTGCCCCATACACTCACCCTCTCCCCATGTGCCCCATACAATCATCCTCTCCCATGTGCCCCCATACACTCACCCTCTCCCCATGTGCCCCATACAATCATCCTCTCCCCATGTGCCCCATACACTCACCCTCTCCAGATGTGCCCCATACACTCACCCTCTCCCCATGTGCCCCATACACTCACCCTCTCCCCTAGGTGCCCCCATACAATCATCCTCTCCCCTAGGTGCCCCATACACTCACCCTCTCCCCATGTGCCCCATACACTCACCCTCTCCCCTAGGTGCCCCCATACAATCATCCTCTCCCCATGTGCCCCCATACACTCACCCTCTCCCCATGTGCCCCATACACTCACCCTCTCCCCTAGGTGCCCCATACACTCATCCTCTCCCCCAGGTGCCCCCATACAATCATCCACTCCCCCAGGTGACCCCCACAGAACTCCCATTGCCCAACCGTTTCCCCTCAGGCGCACCCATACATTCCCCCTACTTCCTAGGCCACACACACACACACACACACACACACACACACCCGCTACCTTACCGGCCAGGGGGGGGCGAGTGAGTGAGTGAGTCAGGCAGTGTGCGTGGCAGTCGTGCAGGACGTGGTGACGACAGATCCAAGGACACTCCCTCGTGTTATTTGAGGAGGTGTGGTGACGAGGGAGAGGGGGGCGGGGGGGGGGGGGGTCGGGGGAGGTGGCAGTTACCTAACACACTAGGAAAGCTGACGATCCTGACCTCACCATCACCGGGGCATGTTACAAAGCCCCGTGCTTCACCATCACCGGGGCATGTTACAACCCCCGTGCTTCACCATCACCGGGGCATGTTACAAAGCCCCGTGCTTCACCATCACCGGGGCATGTTACAACCCCCGTGCTTCACCATCACCGGGGCATGTTACAACCCTCGTGCTTCACCATCACCGGGGCATGTTACAACCCCCGTGCTTCACCATCACCGGGGCATGTTACAACTCCCGTGCTTCACCATCACCGGGGCATGTTACAACCCTCGTGCTTCACCATCACCGGGGCATGTTACAACTCCCGTGCTTCACCATCACCGGGGCATGTTACAACCCTCGTGCTTCACCATCACCGGGGCATGTTACAACCCCCGTGCTTCACCATCACCGGGGCATGTTACAACTCCCGTGCTTCACCATCACCGGGGCATGTTACAACCCCCGTGCTTCACCATCACCGGGGCATGTTACAACCCTCGTGCTTCACCATCACCGGGGCATGTTACAACCCCCGTGCTTCACCATCACCGGGGCATGTTACAACCCTCGTGCTTCACCATCACCGGGGCATGTTACAACCACGTGCTTCACCATCACCGGGGCATGTTACAACTCCCGTGCTTCACCATCACCGGGGCATGTTACAACCCTCGTGCTTCACCATCACCGGGGCATGTTACAACCCCCGTGCTTCACCATCACCGGGGCATGTTACAACTCCCGTGCTTCACCATCACCGGGGCATGTTACAACCCTCGTGCTTCACCATCACCGGGGCATGTTACAACTCCCGTGCTTCACCATCACCGGGGCATGTTACAACCCCCGTGCTTCACCATCACCGGGGCATGTTACAACCCCCGTGCTTCACCATCACCGGGGCATGTTACAACTTCGTGCTTCACCATCACCGGGGCATGTTACAACCCCGTGCTTCACCATCACCGGGGCATGTTACAACCCCGTGCTTCACCATCACCGGGGCATGTTACAACCCCCGTGCTTCACCATCACCGGGGCATGTTACAACTTCGTGCTTCACCATCACCGGGGCATGTTACAACCCCGTGCTTCACCATCACCGGGGCATGTTACAACCCCGTGCTTCACCATCACCGGGGCATGTTACAACTCCGTGCTTCACCATCACCGGGGCATGTTACAACCCCGTGCTTCACCATCACCGGGGCATGTTACAACCCCGTGCTTCACCATCACCGGGGCATGTTACAACCCCCGTGCTTCACCATCACCGGGGCATGTTACAACCCCCGTGCTTCACCATCACCGGGGCATGTTACAACCCCGTGCTTCACCATCACCGGGGCATGTTACAACCCCCGTGCTTCACCATCACCGGGGCATGTTACAACCCCCGTGCTTCACAATCATCACCTCAGACAAACTTCTTAACTATCATCGCCAGAACTTGCAACACAGTAGTAACGTAATGTGAAGAGTAACCTGGCGAGGTAATCGCTTTATGCCAAAATAATCGAATCCAATTCCAATCGCGAAACAATTCCACACATTCTCTTGTCCGTAAAAGGTATTCGATTCTATTGAACATTGTAGATAATGAGCACACATACCTCCGCACCAACACACGCTACAGACACACACACACACACACATACATATATACACACACATGTACATGTCTACAGACACACACAGGTAAATGTAAATCACTGGGGATGGGACTTAATGACAATCCTTCGATGGTAAATAAACTCCAGAAGAAAGTAAATGTAAATCACTGAGGATGGGACTCAAGTGACAGGCCCTCGATAACGAATACTGTCTAGAAGGAGATGAACTCCAGAAATGAGAGAGAGAGAGAGAGAGAGAGAGAGAGAGAGAGAGAGAGAGAGAGAGAGAGAGAGAGAGAGAGAGAGAGAGAGAGAGAGAGAGAGAGACAGAGAGTTAGTTCGAAGTGGAGGACCTCGCTCCTAACCCGTGGCCAAAGTTCAAACACGAGAGGCCCTCAGAAAAAGAGACGAGGTGTCTGTCTACAGGCACTGGTAGACGAGAGAAAGGCCTCTCCCACCTGACGCATTAGGAAATGTTCTGCAAAAGTAGGAAACGCCTCACGGGTGTGGCCAGTTCGCTTTAAAACAAACACGAAGAATTTACATACGGGAGGTCCAGAAGAGGGCGACAAACATGGTACCGGAATAACAAAGAGTTAAATCACAGGGAAAGATTGGAGAAGCCTTGAATTTGTCAACCGTGGAAGAGAGAAGAGCAAGTGGTGACCTGATCTGATCATATCCTTTAAGCTCACAAACCAAAATGATTGTGGAGACAGTTCGAAAGTCCCTCAGAAGATATAGGGACAGAACAACCAGACGCCATCAAGTGAAATTACGAAGAAGAAGAAGAAGAAGAAGAAGAAGAAGAAGAAGAAGAAGAAAAGAAAACTGGTAGAAAACCAGTTGGGACTGAAGACCAGAATCATTTTCTTGTAGTAGAGGAGCAATGGACGACTGGGGTAAGCTGTGGGACGAGACTTGTGGATAAACAAGAGCATAAAGGAGTTCCATAAAGTTGTGATGACAGTAGCAAAGGCTCGTCAGACGGGGATCCCGAAATGTAGGAGTCCCTCCGCGTCCTGCACGAGTAATTCAGTAAACAAACACTCACACACACACACACACTTTCCTAGAAGGTCGGAAACGTTTGGGGGGCGAGAGTGACCACATGTTTTGTCTGGCTGGTTGTGACGAGTCTTGTTCAAGCGCACCGGAACCCGAGCGTTGCTTGTTTCTTGTTACCGGTGGGTGGTGCTCGAACCCACACGGGCCCTCCCCTTAGGCTCTTCTACTGGTCCTACTGCCATCACGCAACACCAACCACCAGGAAATAGCCTGCCTCCATTAGTTTACCAGGCAGCCATCTGCAACCAGTGGTCTACCAGGCAGCCATCTACAGCCACTGGTCTACCAGGCAGCCATCTCCAGCCACTGGTCTACCAGGCAGCCATCTGCAACCAATGGCCAACCAGGCAGCCATCTACAGCCACTGGTCTACCAGGCAGCCATCTACAGCCACTGGTCTACCAGACAGCCATCTCCAGCCACTGGTCTACCAGGCGGCCATCTACAGCCACTGGTCTACCAGGCAGCCATCTCCAGCCACTGGTCTACCAGGCAGCCATCTCCACCACTGGTCTACCAGGCAGCCATCTCCAGCCACTGGTCTACCAGGCAGCCATCTAAAGCCACTGGTCTACCAGGCGGCCATCTACAGCCACTGGTCTACCAGGCAGCCATCTACAGCCACTGGTCTACCAGGCAGCCATCTACAGCCACTGGTCTACCAGGCAGCCATCTACAGCCACTGGTCTACCAGGCAGCCATCTACAGCCACTGGTCTACCAGGCAGCCATCTACAGCCACTGGTCTACCAGGCAGCCATCTACAGCCACTGGTCCACCAGGCAGCCATCTACAGCCACTGGTCTACCAGGCAGCCATCTCCAGCCACTGGTCTACCAGGCAGCCATCTACAGCCACTGGTCTACCAGGCAGCCATCTATAACCAATAGCCAACCAGGCAGCCATATACAGCCACTGGTCTACCAGGCAGCCATCTACAGCCACTGGTCTACCAGGCAATCATCGACAACCAGTGGTCTACCAGGCAGTCATCTACAACCACTGGTCTACTAGACAGCCATCTACTACCATGAGTCTACCAGTTAGTCATCTCACACGACTTGTCTACCAGCCAGTCACATACCACTGTCAGCCAGGCATCTACTACCACAGGTCTACCAAGCTGTCACCCCACCACTGGCCCTGACTGAACCGGACCTGAAAACAGGTGCTGCAGCCACAGACCAGCACATGGCTGGCCCTGACCGCCGCGCCCTACACTGGGGAAGAACGCCTCCAGAGACCAGCAAGTGTGGGGTAAACTGCACGCTGAAGGACGAGATCAGGAGAACGTAACCTGGTTGACGATATTTGATAACAAAGATCTGGGGAGTTATTTGTCGCCTTCCTCCACCTTCAGACAACAGGTGTTCCAGGCAGGACCCACTTCCTTTATTATGCTCCAGGCACTAGTGCTCCACACCCTACCCACTCCACCCTCAAGACAATACCCACCTCCTCCTCCTCACCTTACCCTCAGACTGGATTTGTCCCAAGCAGTAATACCACCACCTCCTCAGGCATAACTTGCTCCACGCAATACCCCTCCCCACCTGACATAACGTACAATACTCCACCCTCAAACGTGTGGTCCATGAAATACCCCTCCCCTCCCTTTCCCGTCCTCAGACATAACGTGTTCTGGGTAATAACCCCCACTACTTCTCTCCCCTCCCCAACCAACGTAAAAGATCGTAAAGAAAATAAGATCAAACTAATGATAACTTAATTATAGCTATTAGGGGGATCCCTACCCGCTATGTAAACATCATTATCCTCGTAAACTGAGTGCTTAGATGCAAATGATGACACGAAATTAATGATGTCATGAAAACATGCACAGCACAATGCACCATCATGACATAAAAAAACCAATTGGTTAACAACTGATGGCGTGATTATGGGGTTGGCCGGCCCAGCGAGCGGTGGCAGCTTCACACATGGGGCCCCAGGTGCGAGAACTGGCTGGCCCAGGACGTGTCTGGCTGACCAGGACGTGTCTGGCTGGCCAGGACGTGTGTATGACTGACCAGGACGTGTCTGGCTGACCAGGACGTGTCTGGCTGACCAGGACGTGTGTATGACTGACCAGGACGTGTATGGCTGGCCAGGACGTGTCTGGCTGACCAGGACGTGTCTGGCTGGCCAGGACGTGTCTGGCTGGCCAGAACGTGTCTGGCTGGCCAGAACGTGTCTCGTTGGCCAGGACGTGTGTATGACTGACCAGGACGTGTCTGGCTGACCAGGACGTGTCTGGCTGGCCAGAACGTGTCTGGTTGGCCAGGACGTGTGTGTATGGCTGACCGGGACGTGCCTGGCTGGCCAGGACGCTTCTGGTTGGCCCAGGACGTGTCCTACAGCGTCGTCGTCCTAATATGTCGTAAGTTTCCGGAGGTTACGAATGACGTACATTTCACCAACCACACTGAAGGAAAACTTATAGCGAACTTCTCTCCTGCAAGTCACCTTCTGCTGTGTGTGCGTGTGTCTACGGTTCCGCTCCACAGCAAATATGAAACCAATGTCCCATGAAAATATGACGGGAAGCGAAGCGTGTGATTTTCCACGTGTTGCCGCCGTCTTTGGCTCGTGTGTGTGTGTGTGTGTGTGTGTGTGTGTGTGTGTGTGTGTGTTTGTGTGTGTGTGTGTGTTTGTTTGTGTGTGTGTAGTTGTAATTACCTTCTTGTATTGTACGGGGAGGGAGTTTTACACTCGCGGGACCCCGTCGTTTTTTCCCTCTCTTTTCCACATCATTCTTCTATTTTCCAATCTCCATTTTTCCTTCGATTTCTCCTGCAGTGACCTAATCTTCCCCTTGTCTATCTATCAAGGCTACACACACACACACACACACACACACACACACACACACACACATATATATATATATATATATATATATATATATATATATATATATATATATATATATATATATATATCTTTTTTTCATATATATTTCCAATCAATTTTTCTGCATCCTTAACAAGTAGGAGGGTTGCGCCGCCGGCCCCTTCCAGTTTCAAAGAACTTGTGTATTCCTCAATGAAGCCACGTAAGTACATAGAACGTATGATCCTTCCCTGTACGTCACAATCCTCTAAAAGATTGATCAGAACCCTTAGCTGGCGTTCTCCTTAAGCCCGTTTGCATCAGAACGCTTACTGAAGCATGGATTAACCCTACGGGCACGTCGTCATTTTAAGGTAAGGAGGGTAAAAAGGTGCCCCATCACACACAGCTCTCGGGTACATGTGTGTGTGGTGGCACACACACACACACACTGTAGTTCTTCTTTGCTAAGCTTGAAAAAAGGTTGCCTGTGAGCAGATGTGTTACGTCTTCTCGGTGCCCCATCGCTCAGCATCCCTTGGCGGAGCACCCTGTCTTCTCCCTGAGCAATGTGCACGCCCCTCCGCCCCGCGGGAAAGGGCTCGAGGTGCCCAGTGGACTTGGTCGCCGCCCCACCCCCTGGCAGGAGTAAAGACTCACATCCAACCCAGGATTCACCTCTTTCTGATCAACCCGTCTCCTATGAATGCCAACGCGAATGAATACTCTCTGAGGGTCTTAAAAAAGAGAAAAAAAAAAAGCACGATCTCCACCAAATGCCATGATACAGAGGGTCTGATATTACCGGTAACCTATAATCTCTGCCTTCAATCGGTTCTGTCTCTCGTCCAGAGAGCATTCATTTCCTAACTCGTCACCGATTTTCTTCCCTTTACCATCTGCACCTTTCTCTGGCAATACTGCGAGGGCTTGCGACACAGGTATACATATTCTAGGGGCGTTATTCGCTGTCTTCCCACCACTTAAAAGCACTGAACCTCACTTTATTTTTTAAACGCTCCCCTTAGCCCATCAGTGACTCACACACACACACACACACACACACACACACACACACACACACACACACACACACACACTTTGACCACTCGCCGAGAAATACAGTTGGGAACCACGTACTGCCTTTTGTGAACCCTGGTTTTCCATGAATCAACTCATATTCCGTCTGATGATTTCACCGCTCCCCCTACTGTATCAACACCCCCCATCCCAAGCAGGTCATGACCGCCTGACGTGGTTTAAGAGGAGGAGGAGGAGGAGGAGGAGGAGCTTTTACAGCGACATGCCATCTCTTATGTCATCACCATGTCTTTCACGTCGAGCCTCCTCCATGCCAATAGCCCCCTCTTCCAGGAACCTTGATCGAATCTACCGTTTCTCAGGTAATTAATCACCCAAATGCCCTTTTCCCACAATGACTTTCTTCTTCTGTAGTATCTCTACTCCTTTCTTCTTATTCTCCTATGCCAAAGTCCTGGCACTCACGCGACTATGATACACCATTGCTGTGTCTTCTTCATCCTCGTTGTGCATTTACACTTTCCACGAGGGGGGGTTTCGACGCCGCCCACATCAACCACGCCTGCCTCTCCTGCTTCATCGCCCTTCCTACCCTTACATCAGGTGTCCATCTACTGACATAGTCTCAGAAGACATCAGAGAGCCTTTTCTAATCCTGGTGTCTGCTCAGAATACAGCATCCCAGTTTACGTTCGCAAAAAGACGTCCATCAGTACAGTCACTTGCCTCTCTTTGTCTCCTCTTTTTGGCGTTTGGGTTCATTGCGTTTCTCGTGGCGCCGCCACAGAAACCACAGGCTCTGGCGATGGTGTAATCCCCGTCATTAGTGATACAGGATGTCTTTCACCGGAATGTCTCGTTACGTTTCCTTCGCGCGTTACGGCGACTGAACGATTCTGATACTCTGCAGGACCAGCCCAGTGTAATACATTTCCAGTACGTTCCGTACACACACACACACACACACACACATTCTCTCTCTCTCTCTCTCTCTCTCTCTCTCTCTCTCTCTCTCTCTCTCTCTCTCTCTCTCTCTCTCCCAGCTCGCTGGCTCTCGCCCTGTCTTTCTGCAATGGTTATACATCACAACAGTCTGACGGGGTCTCTCTTAATCGTAAACCATCACCCTCATATCCAGGTTAGAAAGGGCTCCGTTGAGTTCTCGACTCTCTCCTACAAGCGCGCCAACATCCTCCCCCCCTTAAATTTGTCTTTCATGCTCTCCATTGCGCATCCTCCAGGCATGACTGTAGGAAAGTATTGTCCTCTTAACCAGTTCTTTTGAACACAGCATCACGGGTGATTTTCTCCGTTCCATCTATGAACCACGGACCTTCTACCACTCATGTAGCGAATTTCATCCGCGTCTAAGCGTTTACCGGAGCAGAGCGGACTGTGGAAGGAAGTACTGGAAAGCACTGAAATATTCAGATCAGACATAAAAGAGAATGCTACAAGGGCTTGACCCAAATGAAGCTCATGGTCCTGATTGAATTCCTCCTTATGTGCAGATTCGTTTGACACACCACTTCAAAGGTCATTCAAAATGTTGCTTGAGAAAAGTAAAAGTGCCACGGGAGTGGACGAAGGCAAACGGCAAACCTGTCTATGACAAAGGAGTTCGGGAGGATTGTGCTGGACTGCAGACTCGTCTCCCTGATGGGAGAGGTCTTTGAGGGACTGGGAAAGATGAACAGGAAATAAATGGATGACTTCCTGCAAGAGAGAAATTATCGTAAATGACAGACAAAACTGTTTCTGGGAAAGGTCATGTACGAGTACAACGAAAAACCTCTTGGTTTCTACGTAAGATCTGAGCTCCGGTTTAGACAAAATGAAAGGCTGAGTCTGGAGTGTAATGACACATTTTGACACTGTACAACTTCGGAGGCTCGTCAAGTAGCTGGATCACTAAGCAGGGAATAAGGGACAGACACCTTCAGTGGACAAAAGAGAAGGGAACAAAGGACGCATGGAAGGGGAACCTTCTCGAATTGGCTAAGGTCACCTCTGGCGTGCCGCAGGGTTCGGTCCTGGGACCACTGCTCTTCCCGGTGTATGGGAATGACTTGCCAGAGGGACTCCCACCTGAACATATTTGTAGACAATGCCATGACCATGAGGGAAGGAAGACGTTTAGTGAGCTTGCAGTGTGACCTGCACTGGGGCCATGATAAACTTCAAAGTAGGTCTGATACACGACGCATGGAATTCAGAGTAACATGGGTGGGAGGCAGTGAAAGGAGGCCTCAACATGAACACTACCTCGCTGGAAATGAGCTCCAGGAATCCGAAGGCGAAAGTAACTTGGGAGTCGAGAACGTTCCTAAATCTGTCGCTGGAGCTCCCACTTAACGAGAAGAGAGTGGAAAACACACTGGCTGCTGGCAAATATGAGATTTCCTTTCAAGTGCCTTGATGAGGTAATATTCAACACGCTGTTTACATCCTACATTATGCCAGAACTAGAATGTACTTCACAAGTTTGACCACCACTTTAAAGAAGCCCAAAGACTATCCTCGAAGGTCCAGAGCAGAGCAACAAAGGTGGTTCTAGAACCAAGAGAACCGAGCTACAGGAAAAGGTTAGAGATCTTGGATATGTCATTTTGTGAACCGTGGAAGAAGAACTATTAAGGAGTGCCCTGATCTCTTTCAAATCTTTGAACCCGTTGGATGATGGCCAATGTGGACAGAACAACTAAAAGCCATATCATGAAATTAAGCAAGAAGCTTGTTAGAAAAAATATATGAAATACTTTAATCGTAAATGAGCAGTGGATCAACGAAATAAACTGAATTATGAAGTCGTGAATACGGACGATAGACAAAACATTCCAAGCTGATAGTAGAGAAAGTTTAAGAGATGGTGCCCCCACGAGTGTAGAACTTCCTCCTTCCTGTATGATATAGACAGGTGACTACATGGCCACTACCTGTTATCATCACCAGTATCTCTACTGCCCCGACTGTTACTGCTGATGGTGCTACAGCTTCTACTTTACGACTGTTATCTGAATATGTGTTTTCTTCAGGTAAATATCTCTATGTTGAGCTCTGGTGACAGGCGGGGTGGAAGGTGATGGTGACTGGTGAATGTTATGAGCCAATACCCTTCAAGAATTCCTATATGCTGAAGTACTTCAAGAAAAACTCGTAGCAAAACTGGACTTTTAAATGATCTATCTTTCGTAGTATTTCAAGTTTCCAGCACTGAACGTGGAGACCCAAGCGTCTGGAAATGTCTGCCGTTCTCCAGAACTCAGTGAGAGAGCAGCTCACATCCTGGAAGTCGACGGCTCGAGGAAGGTGAGCAGCTGTGGCTTGGACCCCGAGTTAAGGTTTTGTGTGTTGGTGCATCATCCCACGCCC
Source organism: Panulirus ornatus (assembly GCF_036320965.1). Classification (NCBI taxonomy): domain Eukaryota; kingdom Metazoa; phylum Arthropoda; class Malacostraca; order Decapoda; family Palinuridae; genus Panulirus; species Panulirus ornatus. The sequence goes on from NC_092279.1 coordinate 4,379,625, forward strand.
TCACCTCATGAAGGTGAAGCGGGTTCCTACACTGGGACCACTGACTTACTCCCACCGCCGGGGACCCACACAGTTGACTGGTATACACGACTTACCGTGCTCCAATGACTTACTCCTACCGCAGGGGACCCACACAGCTGACTGGTATACACGACTTACCGTGCTCCAATGACTTACTCCTACCGCAGCTGACTGGTATACATGTCTTACTCGTAATTAACCTGTACTCTGTCCACGAGAGGCCAGGTTGGCCAAGGGGCCACAGCCAGGACAGAGTAGCGCTCTGTCCACGAGAGACCAGGTTGGCCATGGTTGGCCAGGGGCCACAGCCAGGACAGAGTAGCGCTCTGTCCACGAGAGACCAGGTTGGCCATGGTTGGCCAGGGGACACAGCCAGGACAGAGGAGCGCTCTGTCCACGAGAGGCCAGGTTGGCCATGGGACACAGCCAGGACAGAGTAGCGCTCTGTCCACGAGAGACCAGGTTGGCCATGGTTGGCCAGGGGACACAGCCAGGACAGAGGAGCGCTCTGTCCACGAGAGGCCAGGTTGGCCAAGGGGCCACAGCCAGGACAGAGTAGCGCTCTGTCCACGAGAGGCCAGGTTGGCCATGGTTGGCCAGGGGCCACAGCCAGGACAGAGTAGCGCTCTGCCCACGAGAGGCCAGGTTGGCCACGGGGCCACAGCCAGGACAGCGTAGCACGTCATATTTCGTGACTGGGCTTAGGCTCCTGGCCTCACTTTTACACCAAGCTCCGCTGATGATGATGATGACGATGATGTATACGTGGGTTGGATCGACACGCCAAAGATAACTGTATCTACTAGCGCGTCCGGTTACTTTTTGAGATACCGTGACCTGCTGTTGTGTCCAGGCGTGTATTGTGAGCCTCACCTTTACACCTGTGGCATTACAGGGATGGCCTTGTGTTGCTGCCTGAACTTGTGACATCGCTTCGCTGCTCCGTGCTCCCCCTCCACCACCACACTGTAATGTAGTGCAAAAGGGGATAATAAACAGGAGCACTGATGAATGAATATACGAAAGAGCTATCGTGGAAATAGGTGGACGATGAGCCCTGCTGGTGTGTGGTAAGGTTACATCACTGAAGAGCTCGTGGATGGCTTAATATGGTGTGTGTGTGTGTGTGTGTCTGTGCGTGTGTGTGTGTGTTCGGCGGGCCAACAACCCACGTTCATAAGGATGACAAGAGGCGTGGCCGTCTAGTGCTCCCACCTACACTCATGTACAGTAATATTCCTCATCGACCTGATTCACGTATACGTGATCTCATCACACTTCTCATAAAAGGATATATTCACCACGGTGATCGTTCTTTTAATCTTCGTCAGAACTTAACCCTAAAAGAACTGCCGCTGAGTTATATCAACAAGAGCTTACGACAGATGAGATAAGCCAGAGAAGAAAAATGCTCATTTTTTTTTTTTTTTTTTTGACATACAGGACAAGCCCTTTTTATTTTTCGGAAACTATTACACCATGGAAAAAAACGCCTGAGAGAGGAAATTCTCTTCAGATGGAACTTACCCAGAATAATAGGAGTGTAGGAGAGAAAGCCAACAAAGGAGGGGAGGGCTTGAATCACGGACACGTAGGGAGAAGCAAGCGCCCCCTTCTCTGCATGTCCTCCTCAACCCACAAGAGACTGTAACGTCAGTCTCCAACCGAGAAAACCCGGGGAAGCAAACGCCCCCTTCTCTCCATGTCCTCCTCAACCCACAAGAGACTGTAACGTCAGTCTCCAACCGAGAAAACCCGGGGAAGCAGACGGTCCCACCAACACCTTACAGCCACAAGTCTCGTGATCCCGCGGTGGTACAGCACCCAGGCCGGGTAACGGCACGGGTCAACAGTGAGTAAGACCTGCACCTCAGAATGCAAGAGGGAGGCTATGTCACTGCCCGACTTGATCCAACACTTAAGAGACATCTTACATTGTATTACTTGATGCCACTGTGCGCCTTTCCAGCATGGAATCCGAAAGGCGCAGAAATCCTCCTGTTGGAGCTGGACTTTATGATGCTGGACACGTAGCAAAGAGGCAGCTTCTAAGATGATTTCATTCCCTCATCTTAAACGTCCCTTCTCCTCCCGTCTTCTTCCCCGAAGGGAATGAAAACGCAAGAGGCAGCTTCTAAGGAGGCAGCTTCTAAGATGACTTCATTCCCTCATCCCAATGTTCCTAAAGCCCGACACTTGAACAGTACATCTTAAACGTCCCTTCTCCTCCCGTTTTCTTCGCCGAAGGGAATGAAAACGCAAGAGGCAGCTTCTAAGATGACTTCATTCCCTCATCCCAATATTCCTAAAGCTCGACACTTTAGCAGTACAATTTAAACGTCCTTTCTCCTCCCGTCTTCTTCCCCGAAGGGAATGAAAACGCAAGACTCGTTCTTCCCAGACCTCGTCCTATCCCTTTCAGTTCGTGGCCAGATTCACACAGCAGAGAGAGACACACGGAGGTTCTCCCGTACTTCCGACGATCGGAGGAGCAGCCATTCCATGAAGCGTTTTCCGTCACGGCACAAACTCGCTCCCATACAGGTACGGGAAAGACGCCGTGCGTAATGATTTCTGTAGCTTACACCCTGATGATGAAGGACTCAGTAGTACGCACACACAGCTGTTTACAATACGCACGGTACGCTATGATAACTACTCCCACGTCGCCGTACAGAGTGCCACGAATAATCTCTCGTTCGTGGATCGTAATCGGTATTTTTCAGGAGCACGGGTTCATTCGTGTGCGTTCCCACATTCGTAAAAAAGAAAGAGCAGCCACCACGTCATGAGTGACGTCATCCTACGGCCATTTCCAACTACCCATGAGTGATTCGTGACGCCACTGGTTATGTGGGTCGTTCCGTGACACGAACCAACCCTCGTGAACACGGCGGTCCCGTCCTTTGCATATGGATGGCGTGACGTTTGACCTGATTCTTGAGAGGGGGGTGTGCGTCAGGTCAGGTCAAAGGCCGAGCCAACATACGGAGGGATCGTACCCTCGTCTTGAAGGGGATGAAGCACAAGTACTTATCCATGAGACGAATTTTTACGCAGGAGAAAAAAGTTACGAGCGTCCTAGCTTCGTCTCTTCGATGTATATCAACTGACTGTTATATTTCTCTATTGTATCTTCCCTGATGATGTGATTATGACACGAAAGTGCACTTGGGAACTTTTCGTTCACCACATACAAACCTCACCTAAAAAAAAAAAAAAAAGAAAAGCCAAACTGTGGTAGAACTGACGTAGGGACAGTGACTACGTCGTCTTGGGGCTAAGTGCATCCTGCCCTCGGCCCACAGACTGGCTCCGAGTTCTCACGGTGCGAGAGGCGATGACCCAACCCAACGTTATCATCACTACCTGCAGTCTCGGAATCATTACAAGAACGCATCAAATTCTCTTTAAGGGAGGCCGAGTGTATGCAGACTCAGGATGGGATTCGTGGTACCTCTCGACGTCTGACGGAGATGACGACGAGTGGCCACATCGCGTGGGAACATAATCGTACACCTGTTGTGCTAGCCTGAGTGTGAGGTACGACATGGTTCTGGTGGTGATCGATCCAGCGAGTGTGAGGTGCGACATGGTTCTGGTGGTGATCGTTCCAGCGAGTGTGAGGTACGACATGGTTCTGGTGGTGATCGATCAAGAGAGTGTGAGGTACGACATGGTTCTGGTGGTGATCGATCAAGAGAGTGTGAGGTGCGACATGGCTCTGGTGGTGATCGATCAAGAGAGTGTGAGGTGCGACATGGTTCTGGTGGTGATCGATCAAGAGAGTGTGAGGTACGACATGGTTCTGGTGGTGATCGATCAAGAGAGTGTGAGGTGCGACATGGCTCTGGTGGTGATCGATCCAGCGACGTGACTTGATCACGATATCTAGACGTACATTTGACCGACCAATCATCGCTTTTCATCCAATACCCACGAATATCCTTCGTCACGATTTTTCCCTCGTTTTCTCTCTCAATTTCTCTGGATCACCCCGGCATGAGGCGACGTTGCCGGCGCCGTGGTAGTAAGATGAGTAGCTGCCGGTGAGTCAGACTCTGTGGGCGTGGGTGTTGTCCAGGCAGGGCACCCACCACGCGCAGGCAAGGCCAACACCCACTCCGCGGACCAACGGGTCCCCCCCTGTCGACATTTCTCTTTTCCTACTCCCGGGGTGAGCTTCGCCGTGTCCTCGTCCTAGTGTAAGCAGATGATGGGGAGGGGGAAGTACCTAACAGCGAGAGACGTCTGTTGCACACCATCGACAGCTCCAACGTTTGGTGTGGATCATCTACACCGCCTCCTCCTCCGAAGGCTCCACTTATCACATCAAATACACACACACACACACACACACACACACACACACACAAGGGGGAAAAATAGACATGTAACTCGAGAAGAGAACCAGAAGACACTGTACTGAGGTTTCCTGCCACCAAACCGGTAGCAGCGGTGTGGCAGCCAGTGGGAAGAGGAAGACCAGCAGGTCCTCTCAAAGCTGGACTGGGCTTCTGGGCCGCCCGAAAGCCGTCGACAAAAGCCTCACGGACCAGCCAATAAACACTGAGAGTGTATGTGGTCTGAGGAACTACCCTCAAAACCTGAAGAAGGTGATGAAGAACTACTCTTAACACCTGAAGAAGGTGATGAATCATCCTCAACACCTGAAGAAGGTGATGAAGAATTATCCTCAACACCTGAAGAAGGTGTTGAAGAATTATCCTCAACACCTGAAGAAGGTGCTGAAGAATTATCCTCAACACCTGAAGAAGGTGATGAAGAATTATCCTCAACACCTGAAGAAGGTGATGAAGAATTATCCTCAACACCTGAAGAAGGTGTTGAAGAATTATCCTCAACACCTGAAGAAGGTGATGAAGAATTATCCTCAACACCTGAAGAAGGTGATGAAGAATTATCCTCAACACCTGAAGAAGGTGATGAAGAATTATCCTCAACACCTGAAGACGGTGATGAAAATTATCCTCAACACCTGAAGAAGGTGATGAAGAATTATCCTCAACACCTGAAGAAGGTGATGAAGAATTATCCTCAACACCTGAAGAAGGTGATGAAGAATTATTCTCAATACCTGAAGAAGGTGATGAAGAATTATCCTCAACACCTGAAGACGGTGATGAAAATTATCCTCAACACCTGAAGAAGGTGATGAAGAATTATCCTTAACTCCAGAAGAAACCCACCTCCCTAAAACGACCACACTACAGTAACGCCCACTTCACTATAACGACCACACTACAGCAATGCCCACTTCACTATAATGACCACTCTACAGCAACCCCCACTTCACTATCACGACCACATCATTGTAAAGCCCACCCACCTCCCTATAACGACCACACTACAGTAACGTCCACTTCACTATAACGACCACCACACAGTAACGTGCGAGACTGAAGCAGATGGAAAGGCGGCATACGTGCTTGTGACGTAGAAGGGGGACCACAACGGGGGAGTGACGGGTGTGACCAAGGTTAGGTTTAGGAAGGTGACGGGAAGAGAATGTGACGGTGAACGGCGGGGCTGGTGTGTGACGTAGGGGGATCCATGGAAACACGATGAGCGTGACGGTGGCGGGAAGGGGTCAAGATGGGCGGCGGGGGAAATGACGGGAGTTACGGGGAAAGGATTGTGACGGGGCGTGACAGAGAAGGCTGAACCCAGGGGGTGGTAGAGGGGTTGAGGACGTGTGTGCCTGCACGTGTGTGTGTGTGTGTGTGTGACGGGAGGGCAGCTGGAGAGCCCCACAGGAAGATGGTTCCACGAAATGTTGACCCTGAGAGCTGGGAGGTGGGTGTGTGTGTGTGTGTGTGACGCCTGCGTTAAGAGGCCTGGCTGGGTGGCACAACCCCCTCGCCCTGCCCTCCCTCAGGTTCCACCATCAGGAGGTGTGACAGTTCTCAGTAACAGGGTTTAAACTGTTTAAACAAATGGGGGCCGCTCCCCTTGTGCTACGGGCTTGGCACCACCGCAGCCGATCGGCGCTCCTCTCACTTACACTCTTGTCTTACATAATACATATATATACATACATACATATATATATATATCCCTGGGGATAGGGGAGAAAGAATACTTCCCACGTATTCCCTGCGTGTTGTAGAAGGCGACTAAAAGGGGAGGGAGCGGGGGGCTGGAAATCCTCCCCTCTCGATTTTTTTTTCCTCCAAAAGAAGGAACAGAGAAGGGGGCCAGGTGAGGATATTCCCTCAAAGGTCCAGTCGTCTGTTCTTAACGCTACCTCGCTAACGTGGGAAATGGCGAATAGTATGAAAACACACACACACACACACACACATATATATATATATATATATATATATTTTTTTTTTTTTTTTTTTTTTTTTTTTTTATACTTTGTCGCTGTCTCCCGCGTTTGCGAGGTAGCGCAAGGAAACAGACGAAAGAAATGGCCCAACCCCCCCCCATACACATGTACATACACACGTCCACACACACAAATATACATACCTACACAGCTTTCCATGGGTTACCCCGGACGCTTCACATGCCTTGATTCAATCCACTGACAGCACGTCAACCCCTGTATACCACATCGCTCCAATTCACTCTATTCCTTGCCCTCCTTTCACCCTCCTGCATGTTCAGGCCCCGATCACACAAAATCTTTTTCACTCCATCTTTCCACCTCCAATTTGGTCTCCCTCTTCTCCTCGTTCCCTCCACCTCCGACACATATATCCTCTTGGTCAATCTTTCCTCACTCATTCTCTCCATGTGCCCAAACCATTTTAAAACACCCTCTTCTGCTCTCTCAACCACGCTCTTTTTATTTCCACACATCTCTCTTACCCTTACGTTACTTACTCGATCAAACCACCTCACACCACACATTGTCCTCAAACATCTCATTTCCAGCACATCCATCCTCCTGCGCACAACTCTATCCATAGCCCACGCCTCGCAACCATACAACATTGTTGGAACTACTATTCCTTCAAACATACCCATTTTTGCTTTCCGGGATAATGTTCTCGACTTCCACACATTTTTCAAGGCTCCCAAAATTTTCGCCCCCTCCCCCACCCTATGATCCACTTCCGCTTCCATGGTTCCATCCGCTGACAGATCCACTCCAAGATATCTAAAACACTTCACTTCCTCCAGTTTTTCTCCATTCAAACTCACCTCCCAATTGACTTGACCCTCAACCCTACTGTACCTAATAACCTTGCTCTTATTCACATTTACTGGAGGGATGTCTGATCATTATCTTGTGGAGGCTAAGGTGAAGATTAGTATGGGTTTTCAGAAAAGAAGAGTGAATGTTGGGGTGAAGAAGGTGGTGAGAGTAAGTGAGCTTGGGAAGGAGACCTGTGTGAAGAAGTATCAGGAGAGACTATGTACAGAATGGAAAAAGGTGAGAACAATGGAAGTAAGGGGAGTGGGGGAGGAATGGGATGTATTTAGGGAATCAGTGATGGATTGCGCAAAAGATGCTTGTGGCATGAGAAGAGTGGGAGGTGGGCTGTTTAGAAAGGGTAGTGAGTGGTGGGATGAAGAAGTAAGAGTATTAGTGAAAGAGAAGAGAGAGGCATTTGGACGATTTTTGCAGGGAAAAAATGCAATTGAGTGGGAGAAGTATAAAAGAAAGAGACAGGAGGTCAAGAGAAAGGTGCAAGAGGTGAAAAAATATATATATATATATATATATATATATATATATATATATATATATATATATATATATATATATACCTTGCTGGAAGGGGAGGGGGAGGGTTGCTATTTCATGTGTGGTGGGGTGGCGACGGAAATAGATGAAGGCAGCAAGTGTCAATGTGTACATGTGTATATGTGTATATGTCTGTGTATGTATATGTATGTATAGGTTGAAATGTATAGGTATGTATATATGCGTGTATGGGCGTTTATGTATATACATGTGTATGTGGGTGGGTTGGGCGATTCCTCGTCTGTTTCCTTGCGCTACCTCGTTGACGAGGGAGACGGCGATCAAATATGATACATCTCTTCGCTGTATATCAACTGACTTATATTTCTCTCCCCTGAAGATGTGATTATCACACGAAAGTGCACTTGGGAACTTATCGTATTTCATTATCCCCGTGGACTCATAGGAATATCTTGATCACGCTCAAAATTGTGATCCTTTCCAATAAATATATATATATATATATATATATATATATATATATATATATATATATATATATATATATATATATATATATATATATATATATATATATTATACACTTCCTTCCGTGTATTTTGTCATCTCGCTTCCTTCTTTTTTCCCCCTTTTTTTCAATTTCTTTCACTTATGTTGAAACTGTTTTCCTCCCCCCCCCCTCTCTCTCAAACTGGTCTGTCATCAAAACCTGCGTGATGTCACCACCAGGGGATGAATGGGGAGGGGGAAAGTTGGGGGGGTATGGGGGGGTTGTTTTAAGGGGGGGGGGATGATGGAATGGTTAGTGGCTGTGAAGTCACCAGATATCGGGGGGAGGGAGAGAGCGAGACTGACGTCATCAAATTCAAGAGAAAGGAGGCGGGAATGACATCACCAGATGTATGGAGGGAGGGGAGGTGGGGGGGGGCGCCTTGGGAAGGGGGGAGGAGTAAATGACGTCACCACGTGTAGGGGGTGGAGGGGAGGGAAGGCCAGAGCGTCACCTCGCCAGACACGACGAACTGTGCGAGTAAAAGGGACGACGCGTTCATGAGGCTGGGAGGGAGCGACGTCATTAGACGTACGGTGGATGGGGGAGTGGATGGATGCAGAGCGACGCCTGCAGACGTAGGGGGAGAGAGTGTGTGTGTGTGTGTGTGTGTGTGGCTACCATGACGCCATAAGTGGCCACAGAAGAGAGGAGGGGGGGGGGGGAGGAGGGCAGGGGGGGCGGCGGGATGAGTTTGGAGGGAAGGAGGGGGAGGGAGGGGGGGTACAGAAGGAGTGACGTCAGCAAGTATGAGACAATGAGTGAGGTCAGGAGGGAGAGGGAGAGAGAGGGAGGGTGGAGCTGGGCTTCATCTCATTCCCACACACACGGGCGCAGGGTACCGGAAGACACCGACGCCAGACGTTGCAACACAGGAGGAGGGGATGACGGGGGAGGGGGAGGGGGAGGGGGGGAGTTAGATAGACTAACCCCCCCCCCCCCCCCCACACTCCGGCTGGCTCCGCCACTACTATGGGCCTCCAGCTACCCCCACGTCCGCACACCCCAGGATGGCAGGGGCAGCCGAGTTGCGTAACGGTCTTGAACAAAAGAGGGATCCAACACTGCCCATACACACACACACACACACACACACACACACACACACACACACACCAGACAGACAGCCCCCCCACACACACATACCAGACAACCTCACACACACACACCCACCAAACACCAGACAACCTCACACACACACACACACACACACACACACACACACCAGATAGACACCCACCCCCACACACACATACCAGACAACCTCACACACACACACCCACCAGACAACCTCACACACACACACACACACACACACACACACACACACACACCAGACAGACCCCCACCCCCACACACACATACCAGACAACCTCACACACACACACCCACCAGACACCAGACAACCTCACACACACACACACACACACACACACACACACACACACACACACACCAGACAGACAGCCCCCCCACACACACCAGACAGCCCCCCCCACACACACACCAGACAGACCCCCTCACACACACACATACCAGACACCCTCTCACACACACACAAACACACACACACACACACACCAGACAACCTCACACCAAGCAGCCCCTACCCCCCTAAACACACTCCGGACAGCCTTACACACACACACCCACACACACACACACACACACCCACACAAAACCCGACAGCCCCCTCCCACCCCACACACCCATCGGCAAAGTTGGACGTCACTAGAGGACACACATACAAGCGAGTTCCCACCAATAGAAAAAAAGAAAAAAACTTCACAAGTAAGAGAACCCCAGACCAGCAGGACCTAAGCAATGACCCCCGTCAGTAGCGAGGTGGCTGGTGTACCTGCCGGGGGAGTCATCATCACCCTCAGGCTCCCTTGTAGGACCCAGCCAGCGTCACAAGTCTCGTGCCACACGCCAGCGTCACAAGTCTCGTGCCACACGCCAGCGTCACAAGTCTCGTGCCACACGCCAGCGTCACAAGTCTCGTGCCACACGCCAGCGTCACAAGTCTCGTGCCACACCCCAGCGTCACAAGTCTCGTGCCACACCCCAGTGTCACAAGTCTCGTGCCACACCCCAGCGTCACAAGTCTCGTGCCACACCCCAGCGTCACAAATCTCGCGCTACCGTGCTTCGTTGCCACTTCCCAGCGTTACAAGTTTCGTGCCAGCGTGCCTCGTTGCCACATGCCAGCGTCACAAGTCTCGTGCCACCGTGCTTCGTTGCCACACACCAGCGTCACAAGTCTCGTGCCACCGTGCTTCGTTGCCACACGCCAGCGTCACAAATGTCGTGCCACCGTGCCTCGTTGCCACACGCCAGCGTCACAGGTCTCGTGCCGGCGTTCCCTCGTCGGCACACACGTCTCGTGCCACCAGCACAGGGGGGTCAGGCCGGGTTCCCACGCAGGTCCCCACCTCCCCACAGGATATCAGCCGTAGTATAGTCATTAAGATGCAAGATATATGGGGGCGCGCGGCGCCCTGCTGCTGACAGCTGGCCACAACCCACCCACCCCTGTGAATAACACACAGCGCCCCAGACGAACTCGAGGATCCCCTTCTCTCTCTCTCTCTCTCTCTCTCTCTCTCTCTCTCTCTCTCTCTCTCTCTCTCTCTCTATCTATCTATCTCTCTCTCTCTCTCTCTCGGATGGTCTGAATTTCTTGTCCTCTGTGTAGCTTTCCCACGCCCGCCTGGCCTAATCCGGTTCTCCACACCTTCCTCCCCCCACACACACACACCCACACACCTCCTTCGTCAGGAAGTGAACGCACTCTCCTAACCCGCTGGGTGAAGTACCATGGGGGGAGAGGGAAAAACCCCCCCTCCCTTCCTCGGCTCTCCCCCCGCGACCCCCAACCGCGATTGCAGTAGGTCACACGTCTGGCCACCCCGGCCTTGTGGGGGTGGGGGGGGAGACGGACGGACGGACGTTGTCGGAAAACAGACGAAGGAGATGGGGGGGCGGAGCGGGGGCGGGAGTGAGTGTGGGAGAGAGTTATAACGACGAGAGAGAGAGAGAGAGAGAGAGAGAGAGAGAGAGAGAGAGAGAGAGAGAGAGAGAGAGAGAGAGAGAGGAGGTAGCTGGTGTGGTGCTGGGCGGTCCGCGGACCACGGGCGTCACCGGATGTCGCCAGCAGAGACCCCCTGCGACGGGAAGGACACCACAACAACACACACACACAGTAACTCGTTTCTCAAGAGAGGAGCCGCTGGCGACGCAACCCCTGTTGCCGGTCACGTAACCTGGTGGTGGGGTGGTGGGTTGGGTGGGTTGGTTGGCGATGTTGGTTGTTTGTGGTGGGTGGGTGGGTAGTGGTTGTTGGTGGTTAGCTGGTGGTGGTGTTTGGTTGGTTGATTGTGGTGGGTGGGTGACTGGGTAGTGGTTGTTGGCTGATTGTGGTGGGTGGGTGAGTGGGTAGTGGTTGTTGGTGGTTAGCTGGTGGTGCTGGTGGGGGTTGGTTGTCGGTTGATTGTGGTGCATGGTGGTTGATGTTGGTGGTGGGTGGTGGTTAGTTTGTGGTGGATGGTGGTTGATGTTGGTGGTGGGTGGTGGTTGGTTGTTTGTGGTGGGTGGTGGTTGGTTTGTTTGTGGTGGGTGGTGGTTGATGTTAGTGGTGGGTGGTGGTTAGTTTGTTTGTGGTGGATGGTGGTTGATGTTAGTGGTGGGTGGTGGTTAGTTTGTTTGTGGTGGATGGTGGTTGATGTTAGTGGTGGGTGGTGGTTAGTTTGTTTGTGGTGGATGGTGGTTGATGTTAGTGGTGGGTGGTGGTTAGTATGTTTGTGGTGGATGGTGGTTGATGTTAGTGGTGGGTGGTGGTTGATGTTAGTGGTGGGTGGTGGTTGATGTTAGTGGTGGGTGGTGGTTAGTTTGTTTGTGGTGGATGGTAGTTGATGTTAGTGGTGGGTGGTGGTTGATGGTGGTGGTGGTTGGTTGTTTGTGGTGGATGGTGGTTGATGTTGGTGGTGGGTGGTGGTTAGTTTGTGGTGGATGGTGGTTGATGTTGGTGGTGGCTGGTGGTTGGTTGTTTGTGGTGGGTGGTGTTTGATGTTTGGTGGTGGCTGGTGGTTGGTTGTTTGTGGTGGATGGTGGTTGATGTTGGTGGTGGCTGGTGGTTTGTATGTTTGTGGTAGGTAGGTGGGTGGGTGGTTGTTGGTGGTGGTTGGTTTGTTTGTGGTGAGTGGTGGTTGGTTGTTTGTGGTGAGTGGTGGTTGATGGTGGTGGTGGTTGGTTGATTGTGGTGGGTGGTGGTTGATGGTGGTGGTTGATGTTTGGTGGGGACTGGTGGTTAGTTTGTTTGTGGTGGGTGGTGGTTGATGTTGGTGGTGGGTGGTGGTTGGTTTGTTTGTGGTGGGTGGTGGTTGATGTTTGGTGGTGGCTGGTGGTTAGTTTGTTTGTGGTAGGTGGTGGTTGATGTTTGGTGGTGACTGGTGGTTTGTTTGTTTGTGGTAGGTGGTGGTTGATGTTTGGTGGTGGCTGGTGGTTAGTTTGTTTGTGGTAGGTGGGTGGGTGGGTGGTTGTTGGTGGTGGTGGTGAGTGGTTGTGGTTGGTGGTGGGGAGCCGCCCTATGGATGGGAGTCTCACCTTCCCTCCCTCCCTCTCAGGGACCAACTCCCCTGCCACCAGCGCCTCCGCCCTAACTTTCACCCGCTAAACCTTTCAAGCAGAGCAAGGTCGAGGTCACACGTGGCTGGGAAGACCCCGCCACGTGTAATATGGGAATAATGCACGTGCGTGCGTGTGTGTGTGTGCGTGCGTGTGTGTGTGTGTGTGTGTGTGTGTGTGTGTGTGTGGTGAAGATAAGCGGCCGGTAGGGCCAGGAAATGTGGAGAAGAGCAGATGTGGTGTGCATCACCTGCCGCTCATATGGTGGTAGGATGGTGGTGTGGTGTTGTGAGAGGAGTGATGGTGGTGTGGTGTGGTGGGGTGATGGTGGTAGGATGGTGGTGGTGTGGTGGGGTGATGGTGGTAGGATGATGGTGGTGGTGTGGTGGGGTGATGGTGGTAGGATGATGGTGGTATGGTGGGGTGATGGAGGTAGGATGATGGTGGTGTGGTGGGGTGATGGTGGTAGGATGATGGTGGTGTGGTGGTAGGATGATAGTGGTGGTGTGGTAGGAGGGCTGATGATGGTAAATACACAGGCGTGGAGGAGGAGGAGGTGTGTGGATCAGGTATTTGCTCTGTAGAATGAGAGAGAGAGAGAGAGAGAGAGAGAGAGAGAGAGAGAGAGAGAGAGAGAGAGAGAGAGAGAGAGAGAGAGAGACCTGAGAGAGAGCCTGAAGGGTGTGAATCTGGCGAAAGCGCTTGCCATATGCTCAGTGGAGGATGATACGATAGCGTCAAACCGTAAGTGTGAATAGAAAAAAAAAATGAAGCAAAGTTTTGAAGTTCTGCCGTGGAGACAGGTCGTTTGGGGTGCGAGTGTGAATGGAAAAATTTTTTTAGGGGCTTTCGTTATTCGATCCCTGGCAGCAGCGGACGTGGCAACGAATGGAACACACGGGAGCTGAGGTAAGTCATAGGGTGGTTGAGGGGGGGAGTCTTGTCCCGGGAGCACTGAGGAAGAATGTCTGCGGAAAAATGGAACACACGGGAGCTGAGGTAAGTTATAGGGTGGGTGAGGGGGGAAAAAGGGGGTCTTGTCCCGGGAGCACTGAGGAAGAATGTCTGCGGGAAAAATGGACCCATGGGAGCTGAGGTAAGTCATAGGGTGGGAGCACTGAGGAAGAATGTCTGCGGGAAAAAAACAGGTCACTATCTGGGCGAGCGACGATGGGCGGCGTGTATGAAGGTACGGTAATCCTATGGTGTTGTACGGAGGCGTGGGCTTTAGTACAAGACCACATCTCAGCAGGACAAGACCAATCCTCAAACAGGACAAGACCACCTTTAAGAGAAGACCATCCCTCAGCAGTACAAGACCACCTCTCAGCAGGACAAGACCACCTCTCAGCAGGACAAGAGTAAGCCCTCAGCAGTACAAGACCACCTCTCAGCAGGACAAGACCAAGCCCTCAGCAGTACAAGACCACATATCAGCAGGACAAGACCACCTCTCAGCAGGACAAGAGTAAGCCCTCAGCAGTACAAGACCACCTCTCAGCAGTACAAGACCACCTCTCAGCAGGACAAGACCACCTCTCAGCAGGACAAGAGTAAGCCCTCAGCAGTACAAGACCACCTCTCAGCAGGACAAGACCATCCCTCAGCAGTACAAGACCACCTCTCAGCAGGACAAGACCACATCTCAGCAGGACAAGACCACATCTCAGCAGGACAAGACCAATCCTCAGCAGTACAAGACCACCTCTCAGCAGTGCAAGACCAACCCTCAGCAGTACAAGACCACCTTTCAGCAGGACAAGACCACCTCTCAGCAGGACAAGAGTAAGCCCTCAGAAGTACAAGACCACCTCTCAGCAGGACAAGACCATCCCTCAGCAGTACAAGACCACCTCTCAGCAGGACAAGACCAACCCTCAGCAGGACAAGACCACATCTCAGCAGGACAAGACCAATCCTCAAACAGGACAAGACCACCTTTAAGAGAAGACCAACCCTCAGCAGGACAAGACCACATCTCAGCAGGACAAGACCACATCTCAGCAGGACAAGACCACCTCTCAGCAGGACAAGAGTAAGCCCTCAGCAGTACAAGACCACCTCTCAGCAGGACAAGACCATGCCCTCAGCAGTACAAGACCACATATCAGCAGTACAAGACCACCTCTCAGCAGGACAAGACCACATCTCAGCAGGACAAGACCACATCTCAGCAGGACAAGACCAATCCTCAAACAGTACAAGACCAAGCCCTCAGCAGTACAAGACCACCTCTCCTCAACAGGACACGACCAAGAGGAGGAGGAGGAGGCAGTCCGTGCGTGCGCTCCCCAGAAAGGAAACACCTCCTTCGGTCACTGTCTACACCGTGTGTCATCCCACCGTCTATAGCCCAGCAGCCTCCTGTAGTCTGTCTATGGGAGGCTCCTCTTCCTCGTCGCATTTATAGCCACGACCTACAGGTTCACGGACATCCGCCCCCCGCGCCACGAACCCCCCGCCGCCTCCGTCAGCTGTGCTGCCATCCTCCCCACACGCCGGAGGGCGTGAACTCACATCTATAAACAGGGTCGATCCTGTAAGCTGATCCCGCAGTAAGGAGTCTGGTGGCCCTCAGCGCAGTTCGTCACCCCCTTGAGAGAAGACGAGGGACAATGTAACACATGAAACGAGTCACAATGTAAATGTTTTAACACCGTTCATCAACATGAAGTCTAACATACTCCTTTTTGTGTGCGTGTGTCAAGATCTTACGATGACGCAATACGTCGAAGGCAAGCAAGCGCTGCGCGCTGTAACACATGAAACAACGATTACAAAGGTCAGAAAACAGGTAGTTGCTGGTAACAGGTCCACTGTAACAGCCATAGATGAAGTGGCAGTGCTTAGAATCACCCTCATTATGGGGTTAATGACGTGTTAGCAAACGTGGAAGCAAGTTGCCAGTTTAGCCCACAGGGCCTGCATGATACACACACACACACACACACACACACGCACCGCCATCCACCACGTGAACCTGGTGTCTTGTTACTACATCAACCACGACACAGATCCCCTTGCCTGAGCCAGGTTACCTAACACCCGTGAACTGTTTCTCTTGGCTTAATTATGGCCAGCCGTGTTTTTAAATGAGACAGCCATTAAAAAAAAATAACGCTTAAGCCTTTAAAAGTGAACTCTTATGAAAAATAGTAGAGTCATTAAATAAACACGAGCTGAAAGATAAACTGATAACGCATGATAATCTGAAAAACGGGGCGAGGGGCGATCATGATAACGTCCAGCCACTGGTCACAATGGGGAGGTGTTTCCCCTCTCGTAAGCATGGAGACCAAGATACTGTAGTGACATACCTTACAAATGGAGTCGTCGCAAGAGCAATGTAAGGCTTGGCACCACCACGCACACACACCCAACCACCCACACACACCCACCCACACACACACGGTGTTTGCCGCCACACCTCATTCATTATCTCCCCCTCGCGTTCTCACTTGCACCAACAACAGAGTCAGGGTAAACACAAGCGCACCAAACAACACACATTCAGGTAAACACAAGCGCACCAAACAACACACATTCAGGTAAACACAAGCGTACCAAACGACACACATTCAGGTAAACACAAGCGTACCAAACAACACACATTCAGGTAAACACAAGCGCACCAAACAACACACATTCAGGTAAACACAAGCGTACCAAACAGCACATTCAGGTAAACACAAGCGTACCAAACAGCACATTCAGGTAAACACAAGCGCACCAAACAGCACATTCAGGTAAACACAAGCGTACCAAACAGCACATTCAGGTAAACACAAGCGCACCAAACAACACACATTCAGGTAAACACAAGCGTACCAAACAGCACATTCAGGTAAACACAAGCGCACCAAACAACACACATTCAGGTAAACACAAGCGTACCAAACAGCACATTCAGGTAAACACAAGCGCACCAAACAACACACATTCAGGTAAACACAAGCGTACCAAACAGCACATTCAGGTAAACACAAGCGCACCAAACAACACACATTCAGGTAAACACAAGCGCACCAAACAGCACATTCAGGTAAACACAAGCGTACCAAACAGCACATTCAGGTAAACACAAGCGCACCAAACAACACGCATTCAGGTAAACACAAGCGTACCAAACAGCACATTCAGGTAAACACAAGCGTACCAAACAGCACATTCAGGTAAACACAAGCGCACCAAACAGCACATTCAGGTAAACACAAGCGTACCAAACAGCACATTCAGGTAAACACAAGCGCACCAAACAACACACATTCAGGTAAACACAAGCGTACCAAACAGCACATTCAGGTAAACACAAGCGCACCAAACAACACACATTCAGGTAAACACAAGCGTACCAAACAGCACATTCAGGTAAACACAAGCGCACCAAAACAACACACATTCAGGTAAACACAAGCTTACCAAACAGCACATTCAGGTAAACAACCCCAAAACACACATTCAGGTAAACACAAGCGACCAACACACATTCAGGTAAACACAAGCGTACAACCATTCAGGTAACACAAACCAAACACACACATTCAGGTAAACACAAGCGTACCAACACACATTCAGGTAAACACGACCAAACAACACATTCAGGTAAACACAAGCTACCAAACAGCACATCAGTAAACACAAGCGACCAAACAACACATTCAGGTAAACACAAGCGTACCAAACACACATTCAGGTAAACACAAGCGTACCAAACAAATTCAGGTAACACAACACAGACGCACAAAACAACACATTCAGGTAAACACAAGCACAAACCAAGTAACAAACCACATTCAGGTAAACACAAGCCAAACACAATATCCAAACACACATTCAGGTAAACAAAGCATACCTAAACACAAGAAACAACATTCAGGTAAACAAAGCGTACCAAACAACACACATTCAGGTAAAACACAAGCTGACCAACAACAACCCATTCAGGTAAACACAAGCACCACCAACAAACATTCAGGTAAACACAATGCTTACAAAATATATCAGGTAGATAAGCCACACATAACCAATTAGGTAACACAGCAACAAAGAAAACACATGAGGGTTAACAACGACAAAACCATCATTCAGGTAACAAGTAACGCGTACCTTACTCACATTCGGATCAAGCTGACTGGTAACCAGTACCAATCACTTAGGTAAACTCCACAGAACAATAAATTTCTTGGAGGCTGGTTATACTTCCTTAACGAGATTTAGTGTAACTCCAGAATTCTATTCTCTTGGTGGATACGAACAAACGAATATGAGTGGTATTAACCTCACAGAATCCATATTCCTTGGAGGTACTTTATCCTATCCGCTATCGGATCAGTGGGACTGGTATACCTCACAGTAATCCGGATATTCCTTGGAGGCTGGTATACTCCACAGTAATCCGGATATTCTTGGAGGCTGGTATACCTCACAGTAATCCGGATATTCCTTGGAGGCTGGTATACCTCACAGTAATCCGGATATTCCTTGGAGGCTGGTATACCTCACAGTAATCCGGATATTCCTTGGAGGCTGGTATACCTCACAGTAATCCGGATATTCCTTGGAGGCTGGTATACCTCACAGTAATCCGGATATTCCTTGGAGGCTGGTATACCTCACAGTAATCCGGATATTCCTTGGCGGCTGGTATACCTCACAGTAATCCGGATATTCCTTGGAGGCCTGGTATACTCCACAGTAATCCGGATATACCTCATGCAACGTCCGCATGACATCCCTCATGCATACGAGACCGCAGACTACCACAAACAGACACACACACACACACACACACACACACACACACACACACACGTTAACTCCACCACAACAGACTTGGCAAGCGATCAACCCGGGCCGTGTAGACCTCCCCTCCTGTTTTACTACACCGCCGAGGAGGAAAACATCTACCCCAGTTCGAACCGGCATTGCTGAGGTTGAAGGACACGAAGGCAAAAGCCTTGGGTGACCCATCTTTTTTTTTTTCTTAACATTTTTTTAATGCAATAAGGAGGAAAGTCTGTAGTAAGGTGTAATGGTGAGCAGACTTTATTACCCAAGCCCGACCAAGTAGTAAAACTGCACCATCATCATTACTAAGTGGTCATGTGCTGTGGGAGAGCAACCATGGGTTAAGGGAGAGGAGGCGAGTGGATGCCTGACAACATGGACAACATCTGGTGCACAGCGTTTAAAGGTGTTAATCCTCTATTGCTTCCTGGAAATCTAAACGTGTTAAATCCTCTTTAGCTCCCTGGAGATTTGTGTTAAATCCTCTTTAGCTCCCTGGAGATTTGTGTTAAATCCTCTTTAGCTCCCTGGAGATCTAAACGTGTTGAATCCTCTTTAGCTCCCTGGAGATTTGTGTTAAATCCTCTTTAGCTCCCTGGAGATTTAAAGGTGTTAAATCCTCTTTAGCTCCCTGGAGATTTAGAGGTGTTAAATCCTCTTTAGCTCCCTGGAGATTTAGGTGTTAAATCCTCTTTAGCTCCCTGGAGATTTAGGTGTTAAATCCTCTTTAGCTCCCTGGAGATTTAGAGGTGTTAAATCCTCTTTAGCTCCCTGGAGATTTAAAGGTGTTAAATCCTCTTTAGCTCCTGGAGATTTAGAGGTGTTAAATCCTCTTTAGCTCCTGGAGATTTAAAGATGTTAAATCCTCTTTAGCTCCCTGGAGATTTAGAGGTGTTAAATCTTCTTTAGCTCCCTGGAGATTTGTGTTAAATCCTCTTTAGCTCCCTGGAGATTTAAAGGTGTTAAATCCTCTTTAGCTCCCTGGAGATTTAGGTGTTAAATCCTCTTTAGCTCCCTGGAGATTTAAAGGTGTTAAATCCTCTTTAGCTCCCTGGAGATTTAGAGGTGTTAAATCCTCTTTAGCTCCCTGGAGATTTAAAGGTGTTAAATCCTCTTTCGCTCCCTGGAGATTTAAAGGTGTTAAATCCTCTTTAGCTCCCTGGAGACACCTTAAACCTGTTCGGCAACTTTCAAAACAGTAATCTGATGATGCGAATTCGTACGGCCGTGAGTCGAAGCGTCAGGTGATGATAAACCAAAGCTTCCACCATAGATACTGTGACAACAGAACAACGATATGAGGCCCATCTATCAGGTGAGGGAGAGTCACAGTTACGGTCACACTGGCTACGGTCACACTGTCATCTCCGTAACACAAGATGATCATAAGTGTAACAGCAGCTTTGGCGGTATTTGGAGTCTGGATAAACTGTTTTACTCGTACTGGTAACGTAGGCTAAAGGGAGCGAACTGACACTTTGCCTCGCTGGTGTCAATGGTGCGTTGTGTCAACAAAGGGTCTTCCTGGTCAAGCTCCCTCCACCACCCAGAGGTCAGCGGTACTCATGAACGATGGACGGGTGGGAGCACGACGGGCACCAGGGGACCATTAAGAGCAAGGGTGAGCACTGATGAGTGGTTGGGGCGCCGGAGATGAGAGCATCAGCATTCGTCAAGGAACCAATTAAGGATGATGATAGTGAGCAATGATGGGATGGACCCAGGGACACTTCATGAGAGAAGGGAGGAATGGAGACAGCAGTGGGATGGGCATCACCCGGATGGGAAAGCAGATGGGAGAGAGTCAGAGATAGCTTATGGCTGGGCGAGGATTGTGGGCGCAAACTGGCAGCGTCGACCAGAGCCTCGTCACCTGCGGGAGCTGTTATTACAGGGGCATTGACACGGGCGGTCGAGGGCACCAGACAGCTAATGATGTGGCTGAGGGGCGGCAGGATGTGCCGGGAGGTTAATACTAGGACGGATGGGGCAACCCCTGCCCCAGAGGAAGGGATAAGCATATCAACGGTGGGTCTATCGCGCGTCGAGGTGAGTAAAATTCCCCACAACGCCTGCCATTTGGGGGCATTCGATACTGACCCCGAGACCCGTAGGTGCGCCGGTCACCCAAGGAAGGGCGATCAGTAGTGTGACATCCCAGGGGACGACTGTGGGTTATGACCAGGAACGGACGGGTCGATGCGACTCACAACACATCCGTGACGGTGTCTACCATAGCGACTGTGTCCACAACACTTGGGAAAGGTCCTAAGTCACACCCTCTGGCTTCCATCTACACGACCCGACTCACCTCACTCTCGTCAGCACGATTCACCGGTAACGATCCTGTGTAATGTGTCTCTCGATCGAACTCATGACGCAGGAATCCTTCAAACTGTTTCTTTCCTGTAGGTCAACAAATTTCTTACCAATGACCCTTTTTCTGCCTGCCCTTGGCGTCGTGTCCAGAGGGATCCGACCACAGACGCATGCCTCACCATCGAAGTGTGTTGTACTCACAACATTTAGTATATAAGGTGCTGGATGATGATGCTGTGGACGGTGTATTGGTGCACCGTTTGTTTCCAGCGTGTTCCATGACAGGATAGAGCAAGAGGCACTCCTGGACACGTTCCTGGAACCGACACCTCCCGGGGCTCCCTCACAGGCCCGCCTCACCTGAACCATCTCCCTCCAGTGGGCTAGCCTCGTCGGGGGACTTGCCTACCTCACGTACCATCCTAGAGGTGTGAGTCTTGCTACCTCCTGCCCCCATCCTAAAGGCTCAGTCTTGCTACCTCCTGCCCTCATCCTAAAGGCTCAGTCTTACTACCTCCTGCCCCATCCTAAAGGCTCAGCCTTGCTACCTCCTGCCCCATCGTAAAGGCTCAGTCTTACTACCTCCTGCCCTCATCCTAAAGGTTCAGTCTTGCTACCTCCTGCCCCATCCTAAAGGCTCAGCCTTGCTACCTCCTGCCCCATCCTAAAGGCTCAGTCTTACTACCTCCTGCCCTCATCCTAAAGGCTCAGTCTTGCTACCTCCTGCCCCATCCTAAAGGCTCAGTCTTGCTACCTCCTGCCCTCATCCTAAAGGCTCAGTCTTGCTACCTCCTGCCCTCATCTTAAAGGCTCAGCCTTGCTACCTCCTGCCCTCATCCTAAAGGCTCAGTCTTGCTACCTCCTGCCCTCATCCTAAAGGCTCAGCCTTGCTACCTCCTGACCTCATCCTGATCACAACTTTAACCTCTGTAGTCAACATGTCTTCGGTGATCTTAAGACCCTTGACGGAGGCTGTGATCTACCAATACGACAAGGAAGAATGCCGATATGATTTCCGCCACTGTGTCCTGGCCAGGGATGGACAAACCCAGCCCTCCGGCGGCCCGCCCCCCTGTCTTTCATCCCCAGCGCGAGCGGGGCCAACGGAGAAAACACCATGTCAGTCGACTCCCAAGTTAACGTTTTGTCTTGACGCTTGAGGCTGATTCCAGATCTTCTCTCCTGGAACAGTAGTGGTCGCCTGAACTGCGTGTAATCCTACCGAGTGACACCTGGAAATATCCAATCTCAACAATCCATTGTCCTAGAATTTCCCAACACCGTCGAGATACGTCGTGTCATAATTTCCCCAGTAAGCGGGAAAAAAAAAAAAAACACGATTGAAGAGGATTTTTGCCCATTGGAAATTGATATCTATCTCTGGTATTTCCATAATTTCACAATAGGGACGGAGTTCCCCCAAGCCTCACCCAAAAATGCCTGCGGCCAAGTTCGACATCTCACCATGATCTCTCTCTCCAGGATCTCATCTCTCTAATTACCCCCATGTCGGCTCCTCATGCGAGAAGACGAAAGAGCTCAAGAGAATCGACCGGTTATCTCCCACCAATTTTCAAGAGAAAGAAATTTATGGAAAATGTCTCACACGCCTCACCGTTTCGTTCCCAACAGGAAGGGGGACCAGGGAGGGGCACCAGGATATGGTGTTACGGGACACTTATTCAATGGATTACGGGGACAAAATATAACGGGGAAGACCCTACGAATAGAAAATGTAACCATTTGGGGAAAGAGATTATATGGGTCGTGCTAGAGGAGGGGGAGGTCCCCCTCGTATTCGTCAGGCAGCACGTTCGTCACAAGGAAGGGGTTCCTGCCAGCTGGTGAGTCAGCAGACGTGCACTCGTTGTCCTCAGTCCAGGTCAGTGTAAAACGTTCACTTCTTGCCCTTAGCCCAGGTCAGTTGGAGGTCTCCAAACGTTCACTTGTTGCCCTTGGCCCAGGTCAGTTGGAGGTCTCCAAACGTTCACTTGTTGCCCTTGGCCCAGGTCAGTTGGAGGTCTCCAAACGTTCACTTGTTGCCCTTGGCCCAGGTCAGTTGGAGGTCTCCAAACGTTCACTTGTTGCCCTTAGCCCAGGTCAGTTGGAGGTGTCCAAACGTTCACTTGTTGCCCTTAGCCCAGGTCAGTTGGTGGTCTCCAAACGTTCACTTGTTGCCCTTAGCCCAGGTCAGTTGGAGGTCTCCAAACGTTCACTTCTTGCCCTTAGCCCAGGTCAGTCGGTGGTATCCAAACGTTCATTTTGCCCTTGGCCCAGGTCAGTCGCTGGTCTCCAAACGTTCATTTTGCCCCTGGCCCAGGTCAGTCGGTGGTCTCCAAACGTTCATTTTGCCCTTGGCCCAGGTCAGTTGGAGGTGTCCAAACGTTCATTTTGCCCTTGGCCCAAGTCAGTCGCTGGTCTCCAAACGCTCAAGTGGTTTCCCTGACCCAGGTCTATGTCAGGGGTCATGTCATCCCCTTCCACTCAGGTCTTAGTGACCAATACAGTGAAAGCTTAACATCAGTCTGGGGGTGTTAACAACAAAACAGCACAAGTCGGTAATGTTGTTTCTCGTCAGAATTCCTGTGTTATGGTGAACAAGCCAATGTCATAACCCCCTCCGTGCCGGCCACAGGAAGGGCGCCCCACTTTCCACGCTGCAGAAATCCCATTTGACTGTATTCCCATTACAAGTCCTTGACGTAGCCAACAAGCACTGTGAGAACTAGCTGGGCACAGATCCGGAGAAGAGGACGATTTGAATCACGTCATCGCTCTCCCCCTCAAAGTGGTTCGAAGGGAAACCTGTTGAGTTTAGAGATCTTCAGAGAGAGAGAGAGAGAGAGAGAGAGAGAGAGAGAGAGAGAGAGAGAGAGAGAGAGAGAGAGAGAGAGAGAGAGAGAGAGACAGAAGGCGTCATAGACGAGATCTTACGGGATCACAGAGAAGCTGAGAGGGCTTCGCGTGGCTTTACGATGGTAGGACATTCCCTTGGAGCAATGCTGCTGCTCTGTCGTAGTTGCCCCACCCACCCGAGTGTCATGCCTCGCGACCCCGACAGGTGGACATACACAGAGGCTTGAGGGTATATCATTGTCCACATTTAACCACCACGGGGATCAACGAGAGGTCGGGAATCTGGATAGTTTTCTTCATGATTTTCGTCCATATGTTCGTTTAGGGTTTAGTCTCACTCTTGAGAGACAATATTCCATTTGCTCAGCGCGGACGACAAGCGATCGCCCCTGGCAAGCCCCCTGGCGACCTACCATTGGAGAAACGCAGCTTCTGAGACGTTCCTGAGGTCTCAGATAACCCGCGCTGTCTGTGTCAACGCCTCCGCTTGTATCAGGCGGGCGGATCACGTCCATGCTCCAGCTGTTCTCTTCCATAAAAATAGAGTTCCTGTGTCTCTGACGCGACCCTGACCCCTCACTTTCGTGACCTGCGGTGACCTACCGGAGGGAGCGAAGCATGGGGAACGGGAGGCGAGGGGAAGATATTCATTCTTACGTGGCTTTCTGGGAGAAGACAGGCCCGGCGGCCGCCAACAGGGATTGCTGGTAACGTGCATCGCCAGAAAGACATGGAGCTCCGCCGCTACCAGCGAACACGGACAGATCACGACCCCTCACCGAGGGTATACTGAAACGTCTTCACTAACTCCACCCTAATTCGTGTCAACATTCCCACCCCCTCCCTCTCCCTCCATACGATGCAGCCTCCCAGCCATTCGTCCTATAAGCACACTTTCTACCATCATGTAACTGATCATCCAAATGAGACCCAAGCAAGATAAAGACTCAGAAAAGCTAATCCAAATATCTAAGCGTAAGGAAAATCAGCAGAAAATGTACGTCTTTGGGTTATCTGGCATCTGACGGCATAACATCCTATAATATATTATATATATATATATATATATATATATATATATATATATATATATATATATATATATATATATATATATATACATATATATATACAGTATAATCAGTGAGAAATTTAGGTGTGCAGTGAACCAAGGTATGTGCCTACCAGGTTCCAAGTCAATCGGCCCCAGAATAAAGACATGACGTCAAAAACCTTGCTAGTTCGGGAGAATAAGAAAATAAGAATAACAAAAACAGTCTCTCTCTCTCTCTCTCTCTCTCTCTCTCTCTCTCTCTCTCTCTCTCTCTCTCTCTCTCTCTCTCTCTCAAGGCAGGGAGACACAAATATTATAAAAGAAAATAGCAAAAACACACTCTCTCTCTAAACATAAATATATATATATATATCCCTGGGGATAGGGGATTAAGAATACTTCCCACGTATTCCCTGCGTGTCGTAGAAGGCGACTAAAAGGGAAGGGAGCGGGGGGCTGGAAATCCTCCCCTCTCGTTTTTTTTTTTTTTTAATTTTCCAAAAGAAGGAACAGAGGGGGCCAGGTGAGGATATTCCAAAAAAGGCCCAGTCCTCTGTTCTTAACGCTACCTCGCTAACGCGGGAAATGGCGAATAGTTTAAAAGAAAGAAAAAGATATATATATATATATATATATATATATATATATATATATATATATATATATATATATATATATATATATATATATATATATATATATATCGAAGAGACGAAGCTAGGACGCCATTTGGTAAACATGTATATCAACTGACTGTTATATTCCTCTCTTGTGTCTCCCCTGATGATGTGATTATTACACGAAAGTGCACTTGGGAACTTTTCGTGTTTCATTTTCCCCGTGGACTCATAGGAATATATATATATATATATATATATATATATATATATATATATATATATATATATATATATATATATATATATATATATATATATCCCCTAAGGCAAGGAGACATAAATAACAAGAGAACAAAAACTCTCCGTCCGATATGCTTCGCCGGATCAACAACAACAATAACAACAACGCATTCCAACCCCCTGCTGGGGCTGTGGGCGCCTCTTGTGTCGGCAGATCCCAAAAACTCTGCGAACAACCGGGGTTCCCTCCGGCACAGCGGTCCAGGCTAATTCTCCCAACCTTGGAGAGAGAGAGAAGGAGGAAAAACTCCTAAAAAGACAAGCGTCATGTGCACAACATGGACACTTCATGCCTGGTTATTCCCACGGGGGAATGTTCTCGATATCATAACCTCACCTCAGTGGTCTTGTGTGCAGTGTGAGCTACGTCGTCTCGCAGCGTCGGGGCTGGAGGGACGTGATCAAGGCGAGGGAGTTCTGCTCTGACAGACAAACCGAAGGCCACCGTTACTGAACGGGAGAACTGCAGGGTAATTTCCTGAGTCACCCCGTCATAGAGGTGATGTCTGATGGGAATGCCTCGCCTCGTGTCCTCTCTAGATTACCGCTCACAGCACTGTTTTCCCACCAACATCTTAGATAGGAGATATGCATACGAATGCAGTGGAACTGAACCGCGTGCATCCCACGTCAGGCACAAGCCAAACGCTCTGGACCTGATGAACGGTACCTAAAAGACGTAGATCAACATTCCCTTCGTTATCTGATTACTTCAAGGGCTCCTTTTAAAAACTGAGATAAGAGATAAGGTCTTTCCTATCTTAAAGGTTGACAAAAATCAAGTGGGAGCCCGAGATAAGTGGCCAGCGAAGACCACACACCCCACCCCCACAGCTTTCCTTAGACTCACGAGGAGGTGGGTGGGTTCCTCTCCTGACCCAGGAGACAGACTCGTCTGGTGGCGCTCTCCTCCTTCGTCAACGGTGTGGTAATGGTAACTGTACATACCACACCTCACTGACGCTCTCTACGTCTTACGGGTTGAGTCTAAACTATGTGCTTGGTGAATGGCACAGGCTGAGGGTGGCCTGATTATGTTACAAGATGAAAAAAAAAAACCCTTCCCCACCTCTCCTCCCATGCTACAAGATGACCCCCCCGCTTGTTCGCCCCGGGTTAACAAATATTTTCATCTTCCTATCAACAGATCCACGACTGGCGAAGCATGCTTACGTCCTTGCCACATCTGATATCATAACGGAGGAGGGAGAGAGAGAAAAAAAAAAGTTTTTTCTGGAGATTACACTACAGTTGACACCACTCCACAACGGCAAACTTTCTACGATCCCCTCTGAGCCTCTCTACCTGTATTACAGAGGCCCCGGTCTTCAAGGCACTGCGTCTAATTCCTCTAAGCCTCTGCTTGTATTAGACAGGCCCCGTCTTCAAGGCACTGTGTCCAATTCCTCTAAGCCTCTGCTTGTATTAGACAGGCCCCGGTCTTCAAGGCACTGTGTCCAATTCCTCTAAGCCTCTGCTTGTATTAGGGAGACCCCGGTCTTCAAGGCACTTCGTCCAATTCCTCTAAGCCTCTGCTTGTATTAGGGAGGCCCCGGTCTTCAAGGTCCTGTGTCCAATTCCTCTAAGCCTCTTCTTGTATTAGGGAGGCCCCGTCTTCAGGGCACTGTGTCCAATTCCTCTAAGCCTCTGCTTGTATTAGACAGGCCCCGGTCTTCAAGGCACTGCGTCTAATTCCTCTAAGCCTCTGCTTGTATTAGACAGGCTCTGTCTTCAAGGCACTGCGTCTAATTCCTCTAAGCCTCTGCTTGTATTAGGGAGGCCCCATCTTCAAGGTACTGTGTCTGCGTAATCCACCAAAAGCCTTGTTATTTAAGTGTAGCCTTAAGAGCCCCTTGGTGACGCTGCTTGAGCGGCGTGTCTAGCACGGTCGCACCGTGTCGTGTCTGAAGGGGAAAAAAAATATCTTGAGATTTTCTGGGATTTCGTCGCTGATGCACCAGGTGGCTGGCTGGCAGGGTCCGGGAGTGGCCACTTCATCGTGAGGTCAGCAGGGTTCGGTATGAGGTATGCGGGGAGTGGCCTCATCGTTAGGTCAGCAGGGTTCGGTATGAGGTATGTGGGAAGCGGCCTCATAATGAGGTGAGCTGGGTTTGGTACGACGTATGTGGGGAGTGGCCTCATAATGGGGTGAGATGGGTTTGGTATGAGGTATGTGGGGAGTGGCCTCATCGTTTGCTCAGCAGGGTTCGGCATGAGGTATGTGGGGAGCGGCCTCACAGTTGCTTTAACACCCCTGGGGACTAGCTGAGGGCCAGCTGCCTAATGAGCACCAGCAACATGAGAACACTCACATTCCCTCATGTCCCACCAGGAGCTGAATACAAAGCCACCGAGAAATTATGCTAATGAGCTTATCAATTAAGAAGAAAATTATAGGTTACGATAATTGTCATCACCTATCACAAATGTGATACAGATTGGATCTTGCTGTCATTCATCATTCCTGAGTTATACCACTTGAAAAAAAATCAATAATTACTGTAATTTTTTCAATAACGTGCTCAAATAGTCAGTTGGTCACCTCCACAATGGACAACTGTTGTAAGAGAGACTTCTAGACTTGTGTATCTTGTAGTGTCTTCGAGTTCTCGTGCCAACAAGAATGAACACCACACACACACACACACACACACACACACGTGGTGACGACATAATGCCCCACATACACAAAGTCCCAGGGTATAATAATCAACAGCAGATTCAGGCCCTGTTCTGCTCGCTCCTACAGAGGCTAGTTGGCCAGCTGGCCATTGCCTTACACCAGCAGACGCTCCGACGACAAGAAGCTCCTGTTGTGTTGCGTCGTAGGACGGCGGAATGGCACTGTTCAGTGGTATAACCAATCAACCCCGCCAGTTTCCTTCTTCGTACCCCCCTATACTTCCGGCACAACCCTCCCGCTGAATGAAAATATAATTTCACAGAAAATGCGACAGTCAGCAATTTCTATCTTGCCAAGGAAATGGATGAATTATCGGCAACTTTGTGTGGGAGGGTTAGTCATCGTGCGCCGGAGAACCTCCTCGACGTGTCAGCAAACAGAGTAAAGGACCGCCATTCTACAGTATGGATATAATTGGCCAACATGAGACCTTTACCTGTGACTCGATGATTCTTACGTACAGCCGAACTTTCATGAAACTCTGCTCTTATTTGGCTGTAGTGGAAATGGACGACCAATATTGGGAATCATTTTCCAATCATCTCCGTTTCCCCTTCAGCCCTTGAGGTCCTGCTCACACCTACAGCCCAGCCAACGTGCCCTTCTCCTCCCACAATGAACCTAATTCCAAGTCAAAAAGGAGAGTTAATCCTCCTTGTTTCAAATACAGTGTATTTACTGCACCGCAAACCCTCTACTTAGGGTGTATTAACTGTACTACAAACCCTATACACAGGGTGCATGAACCGAACCGCAAACCCTATACACAGGGTGTATTAACAGCACCGCAAGCCCTGTACACCGGGTGCATTAACTGCATCACGTACCCTACACACACACACACACACACACACACGCAGCTCTAACATACCTCCCACTACACGGACGCTCACCAGGCACCGCTGCTCTCGTTCAACCGGACTGCCAGGGGGCGCCCAAGACAGGAGGAAAAAAAAACACTAACTACCGCTGAAAGACGACAAGACGTCGACGCCAGCCAGGTAGGAGTTCTGAGCAAGCTTGAATGACAAAGAACTCAGCCTTTGGAGCTTAACTCGCCCTATGACTCAACGCTGCATCGTTTAAAAGAACGCCCACACTTCACCTAGGTAACGCTAATCTCGAGTTCTGGCTCAGGTGAAATGTATTTATATATGGTGAGATGAGGAAATACCGACGAGTGCACACACACACACACACACTCACACACACACACACACACACACACACACAAACGAGTGGCTCAATCCTCCAATCGTCTGCTGAGGTTCCGTCGCATCCCTAGCATCTGTGATTAACTTTGTTCCAGAGGTTTCAGCAGGGGGGGAATAGGGGTTTCCACACCCTTATCAGTGTCCCTGTCTCTGAGCAGGATCTCTCGCCTGATAGACGCCAGCAGGTGGGCACGCTAGCAGATCAATAAACTTATCAGAGTGGGACATGTCCAGTGGAAGTAACAAGACCCATGAAAAGACGGTGCCGCCACTTTAGACCATGAGTACTGTCGTAATTTTGAACTCCATTGGGGGACTTCGCCCTCGCAATTCTCTGCAGATGTTCATCATATGAAGAGCAAAGTATGTGGACAGAGATAAGGACACCCACTAGGACAGTATTTTAGATTGGAAAAACATATAACCTCTTTGAGACGAACGAGGCACAACCCCTTGTTGTTGTGGTAAGAAGCCGGAAATGATGAGGTAGCTGTGGCACAACCCCTTGTTGTTACGTTAAGGAGATAATAAAGTAGCTGTGGCACAACCCCTTGTTATGATCAGCAGGAAATTGTAAGGTAGTTATGGCACAATCCCTTGCTGTTATGATGAGCAGGAAATCGTGAGGTAGCTGTGGCACAACCCCTTGTTGTTACGGTAAGAAGGAAATTATGAGGTAGCTGTGGCACAACCCCTTGTTGTTACGTTACGGAGATTATGAGGTAGCTGTGGCACAACCCCTTGTCGTTACGTTACGAAGGAGATTATGAGGTAGCTGTGGCACAACCCCTTGTTGTTACGTTACGAAGGAGATGATGAAGTAGCTGTGGCCCAACCCCTTGTCGTTACGTTACGAAGGAGATTATGAGGTAGCTGTGGCACAACCCCTTGTTGTTACGTTACGAAGGAGATTATGAAGTAGCTGTGGCACAACCCCTTGTCGTTACGTTACGAAGGAGATTATGAGGTAGCTGTGGCACAACCCCTTGTTGTTACGTTACGAAGGAGATCATGAGGTAGCTGTGGCACAACCCCTTGTTGTTACGTTACGAAGGAGATTATGAGGAAGCTGTGGCAAAACCCCTTGTTGTTACGTTACGTGGGAGATGATGAGGTAGCTGTGGCACAACCCCTTGTTGTTACGTTACGAAGGAGATGATGAGGTAACTGTGGCAAAACCCCTTGTTGTTACGTTACGTGGGAGATGATGACGTAGCTGTGGCACAACCCCTTGTTGTTACGTAATGCAGCGGGAAGTTATGAGGATTCAAATTCCACGTGTCGCGCCACATGAGTCGGGTATCGTAAGACAAAAAAGCAAACTGATTCGATCAAACCAAAATGTCCAAGAGCCTAAGGCATAATCACCCTACCGCTGGGGGGCCTGACGAAGACCCTCTGGGACCTCTGTATTCGTCTCCCGCCTCCTCCTACAGGAGGAGCCCGGCCCGTCTGGGGCCGGGCACGGTAAATCATCCACGGGGGCTGCCGGTTTGGCTGGAAGGGACAGTCAACAATAACAAACTAAAGAAACTGAGGATTTTAGATTCACCTCTCGTTCTGGGGGGGGTCACAACACACTGGGGTCTGGGGCTCAATGTAATCTACTGACCTCCGCATGGATATGCCGCGCTGCATGACCACCCATTAACGGGTATATGGCGCAGCATGCATGACGGGTGTACGGGTATGACACAGCATGACGACCGTGAAGGTATGTGGTGTGACAAGGCGACCAAAGGGTACGAGGTGTAGTAGAGCAGGTATACGGGTGTGACAGGATGAAGCGCACGGGGTTTAACATGACGACAGAAGGCGTCTGGGACAACATACGCTACGTTCACACTACTTGAAAGCCGGAATGGAAACAGAATAGGAACAAGCTGAAGGGTCACCCTGAGAAGGGTCAAGCGTGACGTCAACACCGACCAGTCGTCACCGACGCCGCGGGGGGAACTGCTGGGTGGGTGTGACTGTGTATCTACCGTGATGGACTGGCCCGAGCAGCAGCCTTCCCGGAACACTCGCTGCCGCAGACCCAGTTTCGGGAACAGATGCCGACCCCGCGAAGTTTGCTCTCTCTCTCTCTCTCTCTCTCTCTCTCTCTCTCTCTCTCTCTCTCTCTCTCTCTCTCTCTCTCTCTCTCTCTCTGTGTGTGTGTGTGTGTGTGTGTGTGTGCGCGCGCGAGGCTCTTGCGCTGCTGGGTCGTCCGTCGCCGAGCCAGATCGGTGCTGAAGGTAGTAGACCAATCCAGACAGATAAGACAGTAAGGCACAAGACTGGGAGCTACTCTCTACCGTAACTCACACACACACACACACACACACACACACACACACACACACACACACACGCACACACGCACGGAACTCGCAAATCAGGATTCTGGTGGCTGAGAGCAAGGCCGGGTAGGGGACACATGGGGAGGACGACGTGGCCATAGACTCCTCATGGAACTTATCTTCGCGAGACCATCATGTGCCGGTGGGCAGCTCAGGAGGAGATGCATAAGGACTCTCTCAAGACAGGAGCCTGTGCCATGCTAAGGGCCGGCAGTGTATTAACCCTTACCATCAACAGGCAGCAGATCAAAGGGTAGAAAGGACACTGCATGGACACAGGGGAAGCGTTGTCTGCACACTACCTGGACACAGTGAGGGTTGTGGGCACTGCCTGGACACAGTGACAAGGTTGTGGACACTGCCTGGACACAGTGACAGGGATGTGGACACTGTCTGGACACAGTGACAGGGTTGTGGACACTGCCTGGACACAGTGACAGGGTTGTGGACACTGCCTGGACACAGTGACAGGGTTGTGGACACTACCTGGACACAGTGACAGGGTTGTGGGCACTGCCTGGACACAGTGACAAGGTTGTGGACACTGTCTGGACACAGTGACAAGGTTGTGGACACTGCCTGGACACAGTGACAAGGTTGTGGACATTGCCTAGACACAGTGACAAGGTTGTGGACACTGCCTGGACACAGTGACAAGGTTGTGGACACTGCCTGGACACAGTGACAGGGATGTGGACACTGTCTGGACACAGTGACAGGGTTGTGGACACTGCCTGGACACAGTGACAGGGTTGTGGACACTGCCTGGACACAGTGACAGGGTTGTGGACACTGCCTGGACACAGTGACAGGGTTGTGGACACTGCCTGGACACAGTGACAGGGTTGTGGACACTGCCTGGACACAGTGACAGGGTTGTAGATACTGCCTGGACACAGTGGTGAAAATCCCTATTACTGCAGACAGTGTGAAACTTCTCCATTCCCTCAGTGTTGCAGGACCTTTTCCGTGACAGCTGGGAACGATAACTGCTAGGCTATGATCGCCCCTAATAGGGAAATGACTATTCGATTACAAGTAATGGAATACCCTTCGTCGCACATCCTTGAGCAGCGGGGGTCTACAACAGTCAAATCCCATCAGGCTCACCTTACCAGCAGCTAACATTTTCACAGAACCTTCCTGTCAGACGCGAGAGGTATATGCACACGAAATATGGTGCATAAGAATGCGCACTTTCACAGAACGTGTAATGCCCTCCAACAGCGAGGACTCGAACCTGGGTTACTCAAGATCACGAAGAACACATTACTTTGGGCCCTCTAGTGAAGGGCTGATTAACCCGCAGACGCTAATTATACCACAAAATGATGATCGGGTCCAAAGGGCACGGCGTGATCTTAATGACGTTTGTAAAGACTATAATTAGCGAGGAACAAAAGCGGGTTAAGAAAACGGGTTTATACCTTTCTCATTTTCCCTGATAGGATGTAAGGATTGGTTGCTCATGTTGTACCGGTGGCCTGCGATGTAAAGAGGTTGTTAATGTTGTAAATGTGGACAGGGACGTCAGCAGAGGTTGTTCATGTTGTGCCAGTGAACAGTGATGTAATGGGAGGTTGTTAGTGTTGTACCGATGGACAATACAAGCAAAAATTTGCTCGGGGATATATATATATATATATACATACAGATTGAGAGAGAGAGAGAGAGAGAGAGAGAGAGAGAGAGAGAGAGAGAGAGAGAGAGAGAGAGAGAGAGAGAGAGAGAGAGACTCATAATGAGATAACGACCTAGGGGTCCACACGTTCAGCCTCGGTCAACTTGTCTCAATAACTCTGTCAATAAGTGGGTCACTCAGGCAATGACCCTCCCCTCCCCCCTTTTATCTAAATTGGGTTAAAGCCTAAATAACTTCGACGATTAGGATAAACACCCCCCCAGCGTCCCCCAGCGTCAGTCTTTCCAGGTATAATGACGCAGGCTCTGGCACCAAAAGGGGGTTAAACTCACCTTAAACAAAGGAACGAGATTATCGTACGCACGGGGTTGCTATCGCACACAGGATGTAAGCCATCCGTCGTCTGTACGATGGACGTCATCGTTGTCTTTACACTTAGCGAATGACGCTATCGTAATCGGGGTGCTAAGTGCTTGGAGTGAAGGGTCCAATTCATTCTCAATCAAGTGGGCTTCCCCAGCAATTAGCAGGACTAACTCACCATACTCGACGAACAGATGAGTGAAGAGGCCGAGGCTCCTGTCTGAAGGATTTATGGACCATACACCTCTGCTTGTTGGAGGAGGCTCCTGTCTGAGGGATTAATGGACCATACACCTCTGCTTGTTGGAAGAGGCTCCTGCCTGAAGGATTTATGCACCATACACCTCTGCTTGTTGGAGGAGGCTCCTGTCTGAAGGATCAACGGACCATACACCTCTGCTTGTTGGAAGAGGCTCCTGTCTGAAGGATTTATGGACCATACACCTCTGCTTGTTGGAAGAGGCTCCTGCCTGAAGGATTTATGGACCATACACCTCTGCTTGTTGGACAAGGCTCCTGTCTGAAGGATTTATGGACCATACACCTCTGCTTGTTGGAAGAGGCTCCTGCCTGAAGGATTTATGGACCATACACCTCTGCTTGTTGGAAGAGGCTCCTGCCTGAAGGATTTATGGACCATACACCTCTGCTTGTTGGACAAGGCTCCTGTCTGAAGGATTTATGGACCATACACCTCTGCTTGTTGGACAAGGCTCCTGTCTGAAGGATTTATGGACCATACACCTCTGCTTGTTGGACGAGGCTCCTGCCTGAGGGATTTATGGACCATACACCTCTGCTTGTTGGACAAGGCTCCTGTCTGAGGGATTTATGGACCATACACCTCTGCTTGTTGGACGAGGCTCCTGCCTGAGGGATTTATGGACCATACACCTCTGCTTGTTGGACAAGGCTCCTGTCTGAAGGATTTATGGACCATACACCTCTGCTTGTTGGACAAGGCTCTTGTCTGAAGGATTTATGGACCATACACCTCTGCTTGTTGGACGAGGCTCCAGTGTGAAGGACTAATTCATCATACACCAGGGATTAAGTCATCCTGCTCCCGTCTAAAGCATTACATTACGGTACACGGTGGATTGTCATCTTGATCCTGTCTATTAAGAACACTAAATACACGAAGGATTACATCATACAGCTGCTACCCGAAGGATTACTTCACTATACACGGGGGAAAGATTAAGTTGTCTTACTCCACTGATAACATCACCAGTGCACGACAGAGCACCTCATCACGCTGCTATTGAGTAATCAAGTCACCATGAGTAATCAAGTCACCATGAGTAATCAAGTCACCATGAGTAATCAAGTCACCATGAGTAATCAAGTCACCATGAACAATCAAGTCACCATGAGTAATCAAGTCACCATGAACAATCAAGTCACCATGAGTAATCACGTCACCATGAGTAATCAAGTCACCGTGAGCAATCAAGTCACCGTGAGTAATCAAGTCACCGTGAGCAATCAAGTCACCGTGAGTAATCCCGTGAGCAATAAAGTCACCATGAGTAATCACGTCACCATGAGTAATCAAGTCACCGTGAGTAATCAAGTCACCATGAGTAATCAAGTCACCATGAGTAATCACGTCACCATGAGTAATCAAGTCACCGTGAGTAATCAAGTCACCATGAGTAATCAAGTCACCATGAGTAATCAAGTCACCATGAGCAATCAAGTCACCATGAGTAATCAAGTCACCATGAGTAATCAAGTCACCGTGAGTAATCAAGTCACCATGAGCAATCAAGTCACCGTGAGTAATCAAGTCACCATGAGTAATCAAGTCACCGTGAGTAATCAAGTCACCATGAGTAATCAAGTCACCATGAGTAATCAAGTCACCATGAGTAATCAAGTCACCACGAGTAATCAAGTCACCATGAGTAACCGTCACCATGAGTAATCAAGTCACCATGAGCAATCAAGTCACCGTGAGTAATCAAGTCACCATGAGTAATCAAGTCACCGTGAGCAATCAAGTCACCGTGAGTAATCAAGTCACCATGAGTAATCAAGTCACCGTGAGTAATCAAGTCACCATGAGTAATCAAGTCACCATGAGTAATCAAGTCAACACGAGTAATCAAGTCACCATGAGTAATCACGTCACCATGAGTAATCAAGTCACCATGAGTAATCAAGTCACCATAAGTAATCAAGTCACCATGAACAATCGTCACCATGAGTAATCACGTCACCATGAGTAATCAAGTCATCATGAGTAATCAAGTCACCATGAGTAATCAAGTCACCGTGAGTAATCAAGTCACCATGAGTAATCAAGTCACCATGAGTAATCAAGTCACCATGAGTAATCAAGTCACCATGAGTAATCAAGTCATCATGAGTAATCAAGTCACCATGAGTAATCGTCACCATGAGTAATCAAGTCACCATGAGTAACCGTCACCACGAGTAATCAAGTCACCATGAGTAATCAAGTCACCATAAGTAATCAAGTCACCATGAACAATCGTCACCATGAGTAATCAAGTCACCATGAGTAATCAAGTCACCATGAGTAATTAAGTCACCATGAGTAATCAAGTCACCATGAGTAATCAAGTCAACACGAGTAATCAAGTCACCATGAGTAATCAAGTCACCATGAGTAATCAAGTCAACACGAGTAATCAAGTCACCATGAGTAATCAAGTCACCATGAGTAATCAAGTCACCGTGAGTAATCAAGTCACCATGAGTAATTAAGTCACCATGAGTAATCACGTCACCAT
Organism: Panulirus ornatus; assembly: GCF_036320965.1. Lineage (NCBI taxonomy): Eukaryota > Metazoa > Arthropoda > Malacostraca > Decapoda > Palinuridae > Panulirus > Panulirus ornatus. The sequence goes on from NC_092279.1 coordinate 4,416,448, forward strand.
GAGTAATCAAGTCAACACGAGTAATCAAGTCACCGTGAGTAATCAAGTCACCAGATGCGAGGGAGGGAGTACGTTCACGGCGGCGCCCCCCGTGACCCAGAGGGAGCACTCACCATACATGGAAGATTTAGTCATCGTGCTCAAGGGCTTCACGGGGAGGGAGGTGGTATACAGCTGTGGCTTTGGTAATGTCAGCTGTAGGCGCGAGCTCTGGCCAGAACTCGCCCACAGGTTAACGCGAATCCAGTCGCTATTTAAGGAACCTGGTCCTATGTATAGAGGTGACCATCCCAGCCCCGTGCATGACTCAAAGGTGTCGAGGCGATCGTAACGAGACCGGGAGAGCTACGGGGGTACGGAATGTGGCTGGCTCCTGCATGCTATTTCGGGGACGACGCGCGTGTAATCGACCGTTCACTCACGCCTTCCTCCACCCACCACACTGGTGAATCATTGTCCCGTCTGGCATCTGGCATGGCCAGCGGTGTGGGTGTGGATGCGTGCGTACGTATGTGTGTGTGTGTGTGTGTGTGTGTGTGTGTGTGTGTGTGTGTGTGAAGCCGGGCAAGAGAACGGGGTTGGGTGTAGGTCAAGTTTGGTTTAGGAACCCATGTCCTCTGAGGGGGAGGAGGGGGGGGGGACCACCGGAAATCACACGGAGAAGGAGAGAGAGAGAGAGAGAGAGAGAGAGAGAGAGAGAGAGAGAGAGAGAGAGAGAGAGAGGATGAATAACCCCTCCACCCCCACAAAAAGTTTTCCTAATGACGTGAAAGTCGACAACCACCTCTCCCTTTTTTTTTTTTAAGTACCCAAGGACAACCCTAACCCAGTGTGGTCATCGGCAGACCAACTGCATCACGACGCGGACCACCTCACGACGCGGACCACCTCGAGACGCGGACCACCTCAAGACGCGGACCACCACGCGACGCGGACCACCACACAACGCGGACCACCAAACTCACGGGCGACGCCAGACGAACACCAGCGAGTGAGGGCGGCGGCAACCAAGAAGCAAAGACATACACCACACTCCCCAGCCAGGCATTACGGCAACATGAGCGGCGCGCCGCCCGAGTTACGCCACCGGAACCTGCGTAAACCAACAGCTTGGCAGTAGACAGGGCCCCGGCGACCCTCACACACCCCCCCACACACACACACCTTCCCCCGTGGTGTTGAGAGGAAACTGGGACTCTCCCCGGGGTTCACCGAGCGGGGAGAATGGAAAAAAATCCCCTTCCCTCTCTCTTTCTCTTCCCGTATATTGGTGACACTGTCAGCGACGGTGTCCAGGGGTTAACGGATGAGCCTCCCACACGATGACGGTTACGTCACGTGATTCGACCTGGCCGCAGCACGCTGGGGTGACGACCCCGCCACCGCCGGTGTTGTACCCCACTGACCCAAGGGTGTAGTTATACAACTAAGGCTGAATGTGTGAGTCGATTCTCACAGCACGGGAATGAAGAGTATTCAACACCACTTAACTTCTGCCCAACACACAAAAGCATCGATGACTAGATTTACTGATGGTATGGTAGAGAAAACAGCTGAAGAAAAAATATATCTTTTTTTTACAATCATATGCTGTCCTTTCTTACACTTTGCTACCTCAAGCAGAAAGTTTCCACCAAAACTGTACAAGATGAACCGTATTCAAAGCTGTAACACACACACACACACACACACACACACAAATATATATATATATATATATATATATATATATATATTTTGCTTTGTCGCTGTCTCCCGCGTTAGCGAGGTAGCGCAAGGAAACAGACGAAAGAAAGGCCCAACCCACCCACATCCACATTTATATACATACACGTCCACACACGCAAATATACATACCTATATATGTCAATGCACGCATATATATATATACACACACAGACATATACATATATACACATGTACTGTCTGGCTTTCTCTAGTTTCCAGAACACATCTTCGCTATGTGTCAGCAGGATTGTTAACCCATATATCGAGTGATTCACCACTTACGAGCGAATGGAAGCATTGCCACAGATACGTTGATAAATACTGCTCTTCAGATCAACCATTGACATTATTTTCACCTCCTTAGCTACACGATACGTTTACAGGTTTTACAATTTACTGTTTTGAAAAAAGAAATGAAACAATAGTAGCTCTTTCTTCTTCCTTCACAATAATCCATCTGTTACCTCTCTCTCTCTCTCTCTCTCTCTCTCTCTCTCTCTCTCTCTCTCTCTCTCTCTCTCTCTCTCTCTCTCTCTCTCCATCACAAACAGCCTCGTTAGAACCCCAACGACTTGTTCCTGCTTGAATCCAGTTGTTGTATTCCGTTGTTGTAACCAGCTGTTGTTGTATTCAGCTGTTGTATTACATATACAACCTCAATGAAGACCGCATCTGATGACGGTGCAGCTGAACTGGATCACGCACCACATTCCTCAGCAGATCACACTTACTTACTTGCGTCCAGAACACACATCCCACTCTGAACCGTCTTCTGTATTTCTTCAAAATCTTAAGACCTTTTCTCTTTTTTTTTCTTTTTGAGTTTGCGTTTAGAAAATGATCATCATCCTCTCCCCTCAAGCTAACTGACAGAGTCAATGGCTGTGTGGCAGACCACAGACAAGACAGATCTCATGAATGACTTCCGACCTGAAGCTTCGTCAAAGGGGAAGTTCGCTCCGACCGCTGCTAGCAGGGAATGGCTAGTCATCCGAGAGTTAAAAAAAAAAAATAAAAGAAAAAAAAAACTTCCGCTGATGAATCTTCATCATTAAGGCGTGCGCCAAGTACTCTTAGAAAAAAAAGCAATGGGAATAACTGAAGTTCGAGGAGTCCCTGAATGTCCTCCAGCCTTGCCGTCGTGGCTTGAATTCGAAATCTCAGATCGACTGTCTCAGCGAGCGGGAGTGCGCGCGCGGTGGCGGGAGAGACGCGCTGACAGGAATCGTCGCCACGCACGAGCGTGACCGAGAGTCTAAAAGGCGCCTTTGCCATAAGAGCCAAGTCTTGTTTGCGTTGTACATAGAGCCCCGAGGGGCATGACAACGCATGACGGCGGCTTCTTCTGCCACTCGAAAAACCACGCACACAAACAGGTCCTACCAAACGACGACCACAAACAGAGCTGAGGTAAGCTGGCGGCAGATGAAGATGTCGTTTGATTCTAAGAATCACATCGTCAGACACGACCCCAAGCCACCGACAGACACAGACGCTAGAAAAATGATAGATACCTGTACGAAAGGCTTTCAAACTAAAGGGTAAGCGTAGTAAATTGATATTTTTTTTCTAGTTTTTCCCTCTACAATGCATCTTTGATTCTCTATATTTGATATTCTTATCCGTGGTTAAGACCACTTACACTCGCGGTCCGCAAACATGGCCAAACAGTATCTAAACTGTCGTTAATGAGTACATCTCTCTCTGAACCGACCATCCACCCTACGTAGCTACTCCCTGTGGCATACCGACCCTCCACCCTACGTAGCTACTCCCTGTGGCATACCGACCCTCCACCCTACGTAGCTGCTCCCTGACTCGTGGCAAACCGACCCTCCACCCTACGTAGCTGCTCCCTGACTCGTGGCAAACCGACCCTCCACCCTACGTAGCTACTCCCCGACTCGTGGCAAACCGACCCTCCACCCTACGTAGCTAGCTACTCCCTGACTCGTGGCAAACCGACCATCCACCCTACGTAGCTACTCCCTAACTCGTGGCAAACCGACCCTCCACCCTACGTAGGTACTCCCTGACCCGTGGCAAACCGACCCTCCACCCTACGTAGCTACTCCCTGACTCGTGGCAAACCGACCCTCCACCCTACGTAGGTACTCCCTGACTCGTGGCAAACCGACCCTCCACCCTACGTAGCTACTCCCTGACTCGTGGCAAACCGACCATCCACCCTACGTAGCTAGCTACTCCCTAACTCGTGGCAAACCGACCCTCCACCCTACGTAGCTGCTCCCTGACTCGTGGCAAACCGACCCTCCACCCTACGTAGCTACTCCCCGACTCGTGGCAAACCGACCCTCCACCCTACGTAGCTAGCTACTCCCTGACTCGTGGCAAACCGACCATCCACCCTACGTAGCTACTCCCTGACTCGTGGCAAACCGACCCTCCCACCCTACGTAGCTACTCCCTGACTGACTCGTGGCAAACCGACCCTCCACCCTACGTAGCTACTCCCTGACTCGTGGCAAACCGACCCTCCCACCCTACGTAGCTACTCCCTGACTGACTCGTGGCAAACTGACCATCCACCCTACGTAGCTACTCCCTGACTCGTGGCAAACCGACCCTCCCACCCTACGTAGCTACTCCCTGACTGACTCGTGGCAAGGCCAGTCCTAGGCTCGTGCCTCATACGTTCACAGGAATGTTACATAAAACTTTACCTACTTGAGGAGGAAAATAAAACATTTCCGTCTCCGTAGACTTTTGATAACGTCCATTCGTGGCTCACGTCACCAGCTGACTAACAGCTGAGACATCACCAGCTGACTAACAGCTGAGACATCACCAGCTGACTAACAGCTGAGACGTCACCAGCTGATTAACAGCTGAGATTAGACGTCACAAGCTGACTGACAGCTGAGATTAAACGTCACCAGCTGACTGACAGCTGAGATTAAACGTCACCAGCTGACTAACAGCTGAGATTAGACGTCACCAGCTGACTAACAGCTGAGGTTAGACGTCACCAGCTGACTAACAGCTGAGGTTAGACGTCACCAGCTGACTAACAGCTGAGACATCACCAGCTGACTAACAGCTGAGATCAGACGTCACCAGCTGACTAACAGCTGAGATCAGACGTCACCAGCTGACTAACAGCTGAGATTAGACGTCACCAACTGACTAACAGGTTAGACGTCACCAGCTGATTAACAGCTGAGATTAGACGTCACCAGCTGACTAACAGCTGAGGTTAGACGTCACCAGCTGATTAACAGCTGAGATTAGACGTCACCAGCTGACTAACAGCTGAGGTTAGACGTCACCAGCTGACTAACAGCTGAGATTAGACGTCACCAGCTGACTAACAGCTGAGATTAGACGTCACCAGCTGACTAACAGCTGAGGTTAGACGTCACCAGCTATCTAACAGCTGAGGTTAGACGTCACCAGCTGACTAACAGCTGAGATTAGACGGCACCAGCTGACTACCAGCTAAAATTCGATGTCACCAGCTGACTACCAGCTAAAATGAACGATATCCAATACTCCGACTGTAAAGCGACGCGCACCTCTTGACCACCAATCACAGGTCAGAACGGCGTCCCCAACAACTGAACACCACCCACATATTAATGGAACTGTCTCTAACAACCAGTTCACCACATATTAATGGTAGTGCCACTAACAACCAGTTCACCACATATCAATGGAAGTGTCTCTAACAACCAGTTCACCACATATTAATGGTAGTGCCACTAACAACCAGTTCACCACATATTAATGGTAGTGCCACTAACAACCAGTTCACCACATATCAATGAAACTGCCTCTAACAACCAGTTCACAACATACCAGTGGAACTGCCTCTAACAACCAGTTCACCACATATTGATGAAACTCTAACAACCAGTTCACCACATATTAATGAAACTGCCTCTAACAACCAGTTCACCACATATTAATGGAACTGTCTCTAACAACCAGTTCACCACATTTTAATGGAACTGTCTCTAACAACCAGTTCACTACATATTAATGGAAGTCTCTAACAACCAGTTCTCCACATACTAATGGTAGTGCCTCAGACAACCAGTTCACCATATATTAATGGAAGTCTCTAACAACCAGTTCTCCACATATCAATGAAACTGCCTCTAACATCCAGTTCACCACATATTAATGGAACTGTCTCTAACAACCAGTTCACTACATATTAATGGAAGTCTCTAACAACCAGTTCTCCACATACTAATGGTAGTGCCTCAGACAACCAGTTCACCACATATTAATGGAAGTCTCTAACAACCAGTTCTCCACATACTAATGGTAGTGCCTCAGACAACCAGTTCACCACATATTGATGGAAGTCTCTAACAACCAGTTCACCACATACCAATGGTA
>NC_092279.1:4430043-4570043 GCF_036320965.1 Panulirus ornatus
CGTGAATAATGTCAACAAACCACTCGGGGGTCAGCCGGTCGTATCGTGCAGGCTACCCGGTGGCCTGTGGCGTGTTATCCTTTCGCGCCACCGCTCAAGGGTGAGCACATGGGGGTGCACGGTAAACCAGCAGGGGAACACCGGCACGAATCAATGTTGTCGACAGACCACAGCTCGAAACAGCAGCCGACCCCAACAACACATTCTTCGCACCTCAGATGATCGTATCATTACACGAATCTTTTGACGAAAACCCACTATCATGTTGGAGGACACCTTTCCTAGACCCCATTTTCGCGTGTGTATTTTCAATTTCAGATGTTCTATTCCGAAATTTTACGTACAGTTTATATATTCCTTGCACGCCTTTCACCCTCCTGTATGTTCAGGCCCCGATTGCTCAAAATCTTTTTCACACCCTTCCTTCCATCTCCAATTTGGTCTCCCACTTCTCCTTCTTCCCTCCACCTCTGACACATATATCTTCTTCGTCAATCTTTCCTCACTCATTCTTTCTCTCCATTTGACCAAACCACTTCAACACACCCTCTTCTGCTCTCTCAACCACACTCTTTTTATTACCACACATCTCTCTTACCCTTTCATTACTTGCTCGATCAAACCACCTTAAACCACATATTGTTCTCAAACACTTTACATCCAACACATCCACCCTCCACAACCCTACCTATAGCCCATGCCTTGCAACCATATAACATTGTTGGAATCACTATTCCTTTAAACATACCCATAATATATATATATATATATATATATATATATATATATATATATATATATATATATATATATTTTTTTTTTTGTCGCTGTCTCCCGCGTTTGCGAGGTAGCGCAAGGAAACAGACGAAAGAAATGGCTCAACCCACCCCCATACACATGTATATACATACACGTCCACACACGCAAATATACATACCTACACAGCTTTCCATGGTTTACCCCAGACGCTTCACATGCCCTGATTCAATCCACTGACACCACGTCAACCCCGGTATACCACATCGCTCCAATTCACTCTATTCCTTGCCCTCCTTACACCCTCCTGCATGTTCAGGCCCCGATCACACAAAATCTTTTTCACTCCATCTTTCCACCTCCAATTTGGTCTCCCTCTTCTCCTCGTTCCCTCCACCTCCGACACATATATCCTCTTGGTCAATCTTTCCTCACTCATTCTCTCCATGTGCCCAAACCATTTCAAAACACCCTCTTCTGCTATCTCAACCACGCTCTTTTTATTTCCACACATCTCTCTTACCCTTACGTTACTTACTCGATCAAACCACCTCACACCACACATTGTCCTCAAACATCTCATTTCCAGCACATCCATCCTCCTGCGCACAACTCTATCCATAGCCCACGCCTCGCAACCATACAACATTGTTGGAACCACTATTCCTTCAAACATACCCATTTTTGCTTTCCGAGATAATGTTCTCGACTTCCACACATTCTTCAAGGCTCCCAGAATTTTCGCCCCCTCCCCAACCTATGATCCACTTCCGCTTCCATGGTTCCATCCGCTGCCAGATCCACTCCCAGATATCTAAAACACTTCACTTCCTCCAGTTTTTCTCCATTCAAACTCACCTCCCAATTGACTTGACCCTCATATATATATATATATATATATATATATATATATATATATATATATATATATATATATATATATATATATATATATCTTTCTTTCTTTCTTTTAAACTATTTGCCATTTCCCGCGTTGGCGAGGTAGCGTTAAGAACAGAGGACTGATATATATATATATATATATATATATATATATATATATATATATATATATATATATATATATATTTTTTTTTTTTTTTTTTTTTGATTTGTCGGTCTCCCGCGTTTGCGAGGTAGCGCAAGGAAACACGAAAGAAATGGCCCAACCCACCCCCATACACATGTATATACATATGTCCACACACGCAAATATACATACCTACACAGCTTTCCATGGTTTACCCCAGACGCTTCACATGCCTTGATTCAATCCACTGACAGCACGTCAACCCCGGTATACCACATCGCTCCAATTCACTCTATTCCTTGCCCTCCTTTCACCCTCCTGCATGTTCAGGCCCCGATCACACAAAATCTTTTTCACTCCATCTTTCCACCTCCAATTTGGTCTCCCTCTTCTCCTCGTTCCCTCCACCTCCGACACATATATCCTCTTGGTCAATCTTTCCTCACTCATTCTCTCCATGTGCCCAAATCATTTCAAAACACCCTCTTCTGCTCTCTCAGCCACGCTCTTTTTATTTCCACACATCTCTCTTACCCTTACGTTACTTACTCGATCAAACCACCTCACACCACACATTGTCCTCAAACATCTCATTTCCAGCACATCCATCCTCCTGCGCACAACTCTATCCATAGCCCACGCCTCGCAACCATACAACATTGTTGGAACCACTATTCCTTCAAACATACCCAAATTTGCTTTCCGAGATAATGCTCTCGACTTCCACACATTCTGCAAGGCTTCCAGAATTTCCTATGAGTCCACGGGAAAAATGAAACACGATAAGTTCCTAGTGCACTTTCGTGTAATAATCACATCATCGGGGAGACACAAGAGATATATAAGTCAGTTGATATACATCGAAGAGACGAAGCTAGGACGCCATTTGGTAAACATGCATATATATATATATATATATCTATATAAATATACGTAAATATAAAGTTTTTGAGAAATTGGAGAACCTTAACTCTAAAAGAGACTGGACTGATATGGCCATAACGTTCTTACAAAGTCTTCCAGGTACAATACAGAAATGATGAATCATGTTCTTTAACATGAAAAACTCGTCATTCATACATAGGTTACAGTAAGATCTTAAAATACAGAGGTTATACCACACAAATTCACCTGATGCACTTCATCCTGGCAGCCATGAGCACATTTACCATTAGTCCATATACGGGGTTCAAGAATGCGGGTTCGTTCTGGAACTCAACCACATCTGAGAATGATGAGCTTCCGTCGCGCGTCCCATGACGCAATCCCTTCCCCCCCTCCTCCCAACCCCGGCGCAGCTGTAGCGCACCGCCGATATAAGTAGCGGCAACTGTGTCGGGCAGTCAGTCAGTGCGCTCCAGGTCGGAGTGAACGCAAGACAGTGTGTTAGTGTCTCGCCCACCGTCTTAGTGGAGTATAGTCGGGCCCGGGATAAAAAAAAAAAAAAGACTGATTTTACAGAATTAACGGTGCGAACGGACTGATATAAAGGACATCAATCATCATCAACATATTTGCTGTGACAAATATTCGTTCTCGATGGTCAAAAGCATGAGTTCGGACGGGCACCAGGAGGACAAGAGTAAGTAAAAATTTATAGATCCTGTTAAAACATTGGTTTATATATAGTCACGTTCGGAGAAATAATGCGGGTTGATGCCCTATCCTTCTCATTTGCCTTCCTGTCCTTTCAGCTTTCCCTACCGGCCTTAGTTTACTGTTTAAGATAACTAGAGATATCAGGGTCCCCCCCACCAGTGCTTTCTTGAAATGAAACATTTTTAGTAATACTCGTTTGTATTGCCACCTGATGATTCCCTCTTAACTAAAACCAACTAGGATGGCGGAGGAGAACCATGGCATCTTACACACCCCCCGAGGTTGTGCCCATTTTGATAAACCTTGAGTGTGAAAGGTGATTAATACCAGAGCGCTGTTGTTAGACGCTGCAGACCAATGAGTACGGAGAGAGAATACGGAAAACGCAATTCCTGCGGCCAAGGTCTTACCACCAATACTTTTACATACGACTGTCCTGGACGTGGAAAGTTTTGGAGGATACAGGGAGGTACAGAAGAGATTCACTGGCTGTACTTTGGTTGTCTGATCATTAAAAAGTATTTCATCGTGTGTGGTGATGGGGTTTTGTGTGTGTGTGTGTGTGTTGAGACCTTGAGACGCTGGAGGCTGGCCGGGCGGCCTGGCAGAGGTTGGCAGGATCGCGGGGGTAGGTAGTGGGAGGAGCCTGTGTGTGTGTGTGTGTGTGTGTGTATGTGAGGTTGCCACGAGTGGAATAATGAAAGGCTATTCATCCAACCTACATCTAGGTTTACTCGTGGCCTGAAAACCTTTCGTCGTAACCTCCAGTGTACTCTATACACATCACAGCATAATTAAAGATTCTCGTTCTCCCGATCTGTATTACGAAAAAAAATATGTATGACATTCGATTTTGAAGTGAGGTGGCGTTTCTACGGAGAGAGCTTGTCACTAGAGGGCTTTAGGAAATTCACACCAGGGCAAGTGTTTACACAGACACAAATATTTGTAAAACAATATCATTTGCTTCAGGAGGATGGGATTGGCTGGTGGTGTTGAGAGGGGGAGGAGGCTCCCACCACGGGGAAATGGGAAACATTACAAGTAAGACAATACGGCGTGAAAAGATAGGCTTGGCCTGCAAATGGTGAAGGATCACGTAGGCAGGAGTGATGCAGCATCTCCACGAGAGACTTGGTCTTCCCCCCGAGCCCTTAACATCAACATCCGATGCTCCTTGGTATAAGTACTGGAGCTAGTAAGATCCATAGTAAAGTGGCAGGACAGCAAAAATATAGCCTTTTTCTGAAGCAGTCACTCATCCATACCAGCCCAAGACCCACATTCGCCTACTGCTAAGATTTCCCAGCCATATTTCTCTCCATCTCATGCAGTTTAGCATCCCAGTTTAAATACAATTTGACTAGAAAATATTAAAAAAGTACTCCTCTAGCATGACTGTAACCACAGTAGTAACTGTATACACTCGCGTCCCAACAACCCAGCCGACCGGTCACCCATCACCAGCCAGCGACTCGTCACTGAAGCCACGTAGACGAAACAAGGAAAATATTGAACAAGACTGGAAGACCACGGAATCTGGCCTTGAGCGATGATGTATTGTCATAACAAGCCGCAGGATTCCCGTAATTATGCACATTCATACCTGGGTTGTGGCTGGCTTCCAATGTGATATTTTCAAGCGTTGAAAACCCTGTTGAGATGCACGTTACTGCTCTTATATTTCATCCCAGAATCAGATATATGGTGGGCAGAAATGTCAGCCATTGGGCTCCTTAACCATCCTCTCTTTAGTCTGGCACTAACCGAGATCATTGTCTCAGTTCCACATTAGGTCTCCTTAACCGAAATCAGTCTTAACATTTGTAGGGCTTCTTAACCATTGTATCTTAAGTCTGGCATAATTTGGAAAACAAAAATTGTTCAGTTGTCATTAACTGTGTTTCATGTTGTACCAGTGGTTGAGTGTGTTTCTGTGGTTCACAGGAGGAGGCCGGGTGGTGTTCGGCGTGGCTGGGGTGGTCCTGGCTGCCTCGCTGCTCTTCATGCGTAGCCCCGTCCAGGACACTCCTACCTCTTCTTCGCCCGGGGCTCCTGCCGTTCTTGGTGAGTATTGAGACTCAACAGCGCCCGCAGGAGGCCACGGCCATAGTCAGTCCACTCCTCGTCATGACAGAGGCAGTGCCATGTTCATTACTGTGGACCTCTTGTACCTAGCTTTATTATGTTTGGAAAGGAATATTAAAGCCTTCTTGTGAAGCTAACTATCGTACAATACACTAATGTTCTTACGCATTTGCAAGGTTCTGCGACAAGAATGTACACACCGGAAATGAATAATCATGATCACTTACGACGCAAATTTTACATGCCAATCGTAATAGCAGTTCCTTTCAATCAAATGATCTTTTTTTCTTTTAATCTACTCAATACATGAAAATTCAGGTGTTCTAATGACCCAAGCGTACAATTGCAGTCAACGTAAAGGGATGAATTGATATGAATTACGTGCAATACATTACATACGTCATTAAGATGCACATACGTGCGTGGCGAGGGAGGTGGTATTAAATGTGTTGCGCTGTGTCTTGCAGATTACGACCCGTGCTGCGCATACCCCTGCCAGAACCAGGGCGTGTGCATGAGGCTCCCTACCAACAACTACACCTGCGACTGTACCGGCACGGACCACTACGGTACCAACTGCGACATACGTAAGTAGCTCTCGTCATTCTGTCGTGGTTGTCACGCCCTCTCAAGGGCATGAACTGTAGACAGATTCGTCGCCAGTTTGAGTCATGTTTACGTGGTGAATAAGAGCAAATACATTTTAGCCTACGAATGATATTGATGTAGAATGAAGTGCAAGGCAAACGCAAAAGTCAATTATAAGACATAAATGACAATTTTTTTTATCTTCCCAGCGACGTGGACGGCGTGGCTGAAGAAGAACCTCAAGCCAGACCCCGAGACCATACACAACTTGATCACCTCCCACAGCTGGTTCTGGGCCATCATTAACAGGATCCCCTTCCTCCACAAGCGGATCATGACCTACGTCTACCTCTGTAAGTCAATGCCCCAACGTGTTCCATTTTGTAGACAGAAGCTACACAGTTACTGAATTCGATAGTTTGATTGTGTATCTGACCGATGAGATAACTTTAGATAAGCAATTCTCTAAAATACATGTAAATAAGCAATTCCTGCAATACATGTAAATAAGCAATTCCTGCAATACACGTAAATAAGCAATTCCTGTAATACATGTAAATAGGCAATTCTCTAAAATACATGTAAACAAGCAATTCCTGCAATACATGTAAATAAGCAATTCCTGCAATGCATGTAAATAAGCAATTCCTGCAATACATGTAAATAAGCAATTCCTGCAATACACGTAAATAAGCAATTCCTGTAATACATGTAAATAAGCAATTCTCTAAAATACATGTAAATAAGCAATTCCTGCAATACATGTAAATAAGCAACTCCTGTAATGCATGTAAATAAGCAATTCCTGCAATACATGTAAATAAGCAATTCCTGTAATGCATGTAAATAAGCAATTCCTGAAATACGTGTAAATAAGCAATTCCTGAAATACGTGTAAATGAGCAATTCCTGGAATACGTGCGTCTGATGGAGAAAGTGTTGGAAGCTGACTACTATTTCGTGCCTTCGGCAGCTCGTGGCGACTTGGTGGACTCTCCGCCCACGTACGAGAGCGACCATAGCTACATCACCCTCAACGCCTACTACAACGAGAGCTACTACGGCCGAGCCCTCCCGCCCGTCCCTGAGCACTGCCCAACTCCCCTGGGAGTGAAGGGACACAGGGAGTACCCCGACGTGGACACGCTGATCAAGAAGATATTCCTGCGGAAGCAGTTCATCCCAGAGCCCCACGACACCAACATCCTGTTCCAGTACTACGCCCAGCACTTCACCCACCAGTTCTTCTGGACCGACTACGAGAAGGGCCCTCAACTCACCAAGGGCAACGGAGGCGTAAGTATCTCCCCTCGAACACGCCCGGTAACGAGCCTGGTTATGCATGAGGTAGTGGTTACATGATATAGGAATCACCCACTCCACTGTGAGGCAAAAGACTCAAAGCTTGTTCTGACTTCCTCAGGTGGACGTTTCGAACATCTACGGGCTCAAGGAACAGGACCGCCGGGGTTTGAGGTCTGGCCACAGAGGCAAACTACTCACTCAGGTTGGTACACCTTTGTTTTTTTAATCAGTTTATCTTTATGCTGTCTCTCAGATAACGCAATACCGTCTCACACTAATGAACGACACTTTCATGAAGTATTTACGAATATTACGGACTAATGTGTATTCAATGCATAACGAAAATTACTCTTGAAATCTGTGGTTTTGGTATCGAGAAATAACCCTCATCCCCTTGTCCTCAGGTGATCAACGGGGAGGAGTTCCCACCATACCTGAAGGACGTGCAGGGCATCTCCATGGACTACCCTCCCCACATCCCCATCCCGGATGATTCTAAATTCGCCCTGGGTCACCCCTTCTTCGCTCTCCTGCCTGGGCTCTTCGTAAGTAGCAAAAGCCAATACAGTGCTATAATTCCTCACTATAAGAATGGCAAATGGTTGGTCAAGATGATTGTCTACCGCCTCTCCAGAGCGTAAGGTCTACATAATCCTCTCGTCTCTCCCCTGCTGCAGGCCTACTCCACTATCTGGGTTCGTGAGCACAATCGTGTGTGTGACGAGCTCTTCAAGGTTCACCCAGACTGGGACGACGAACGCCTCTATCAGACTGCTCGCCTCATCATCATAGGTACGTCCCGTCAACCTGTCATCTCGGCTCCTCTTTTTACCCCGCAATAACTTATTTGTTGGCGAGAGAAAAAATACATAGTCATCTCCTAATGAAGCTGCTTTGAGCGGCGTATGCGTTATTTGTAGGGCATTTTGCTCATTGTCGTGATTTCGCAAATGAAATATATCCATAGCAAAGTTAAGATCAATATCTTGAAGTATTAGAGTTACTGCTGAGGGGTATTTGAAATATTGACCTCTCTTGCTAGATCACTACCTGGACTTGACCCCCATATCACTGACCCCCCTTTTTATCCTCCCACCCACAGGCGAGGTGATCAAGATCACCATTGAGGACTACGTGCAGCACTTGAGCCAGTACAACCTCAGGCTGACGTTCGAGCCCCACCTGACCCACGGCACCCGTTTCCAGTACCACAACCGCATCCACGCCGAGTTCAATCACCTCTACCACTGGCATCCCCTCGTCTCCGACACACTCCATGTGAGTCTTGCTCGCCAAGCTTTGTATTTTCGGCTTTGACGATATGAAGTGCATTACCCCTTCCCTCCTCATTCTAACATTTCCTTTCTATCTCTGAAAACAATCTGAGACAGATTTGTGGTAAGACCGTACAGGAGTGTAATCGATTATTTCCATTCGTGTTCGCAGGTGAACGGAACAGACTATGGCATCATGGACATGGCGTATTCCACCGCCCCTATCTTCAAGCACGGACTTGACAACTTCATCCATGCTATGGTCAACACAAGGGCTGGAGCGGTAAGTTATCTCCCACTAACATCTTAGACTGAATTCAGTCCTGTATTCGTAATTTGAATTGCTTCACTCCCTCCACTCTAAAGTAGGGCTGCATCCTTCTCTTTCCACTTTGAAGTAGGGCTACATCCTTCTCTTTCCACTTTGAAGTAGGGCTGCATCCTTCTCTTTCCACTTTGAAGTAGGGCTGCATCCTTCTCTTTCCAATTTGAAATAAGGCTGTAACCATCCCTCTCTCTCCACTGTGAAACAAGGCTGTAACCTTCCCTCTCTCTCCACTGTGAAATAAGGCTGTAACCCTTCCCTCTCTCTCCACTGTGAAATAATTTGCCAGTGCTGGCATGACCGGTGACCGTAATGGCTTCCTTTCTCTGCAGTTGACGACCAGGAACCACGCACCCGTCCTCTACCCAGTCCTGAAGAAGGTGATAGAGAACGGCAGACGGCTGAGGTTCCAGGGGATCAATGCCTACAGACAGAGGTTCGAGATGAGGCCCTTCACCAGCTTCCAGGACCTGACCGGAGACGCAGAACTGGCGGCCGAACTGGAGGAGCTGTACGGGGACATCGATGCCGTAGAATACTATGTCGGTAAGTTGTCAACAATGATACATTAATTCTATTCATCCACCTTCAGTGGCACATTTCTCATACATCAGATTTAGCTGTGCTTATATATATAAATAATTCACTGAATTTCACTCCTTCTAGATATATGGAAGACGATTTCTATGCTTCGAAAGCCCCCCTCCCCACTCAAGTGACAAATTTGCATATTCATGAGTCACTTTTTAACTCTTCAGGTCTGCTTGCGGAAAGACCCGGCCCTTCTGTGACGCCCTTATCCATGGTGAACATGGGCGGACCCTGGAGCGTGAAGGGTCTCCTGGCCAACCCCATCTGCAGCCCCAGGTACTGGAAGCCATCCACCTTCGGCGGGGAGGAGGGATTCAACATCATCAAGACGGCCTCCATCCAGAAGCTCTTCTGCCTCAACATGAAGAACGGGTGTCAAAACATCGCTTTCACAGTCCCCGCAGGCACGCCTTAGGAAAGACCCGGTGCAATGTGAAGAACCAGACTGGGTATGGAGACAGTAATGAGCCATTCCAAAGATGTTTTAATACTTGCCTGTTAGGGGTATATACCTCTTTTTTTTGTCCCTTCCCCTGTTGAAAGAGAGAGTACAGTTGGACGTGAGTGTAGAGGAAATAGTTTTCTGTTTCTGCATCTCTTATCAACGCCACGTCTTCTAGCAGTAGCTAAAGTGTTTTTATTTATAGAATGAATGTTTTGGTTCCCTTCCCACCAAGAAAAGAAAGTCTAACAAAAAAAAAAAAGGCATTACTACAGGCGTAAAAACTGTACATATTGTTTTCCAATTTCCACTGCGTTACCAAATTTGACATCTATGTGAAAGTAAGAGGTCGTTTGTAAGTTATTTAGCTTGAATGTAAGTCGTACATGTAAATAATCACACTGGTATGATTGTATTTATAGATATGATGCTAGTCAGATACATTATATATATATAGGTTACAAGTGTGATTGCGAGTGCATGCATCAAAGATGTCATGAGGAGGTATGGATGCATAACTCAGGTGTTGGAGTGTCACTAGGTGGGCTCGGGTCCATAAGGAGAATAATCAAGGAGGCTTTCAGGGAGGGAAGCTTGGCCTCGTCCTGCCTTCCCCTAAACCTGTTCATGTACATTTGTATTCAATGTTCTCTGCTCTGAGTTGTATTTTTGTACATTTTGTATATATATTTTTTTATATGTGTATGTGTGTGTGTGTTGATCTCAAGTAATTTACGATACTTTTGAATAAATACTGAAAGATACAGATGTTTGCATGACCTAGCTATACTTAGCGCTCTGCTGGGTCGGTGTTTGGCAAGCGCTTGCCTGCACCATGTACCTATCGCCACAAACACCGCAGAAGAAATGTCTCAAGTGTAAATATAACTCCTTGGGTGAGTCATAATAGATACTGGCCTACCGAACACTATCAACACTGTACAGCTACAAATGATGAGCGAGAATAAGTATACATACACTCCATACTTGATCACAGTTTCCCGCGTTAACGAGGTATCACCACCAACAGAAGAAGAAAGGCCGTATTTGAGCACGTCCATTCTCTAGCTGTCATGTGTAATGCACCGAAACTACAGCTCCCTGTACACAACCAGGCCCACAGACCCTTTCATGGCTTGCCCCAGACGCTTCCAATGCCCAGGCTCAGTCCAATGGCAGCACGTCGACCCCGGTATACACTATCGTTGCAATTCACTCTATCCCGTGCATGTTCATGCGCCAATCGCTCAAAATCTTTTTCACTATTCTACACTCAATCTCTCCTGGTACATCTTCACACCAGTCTCTTTTCCAAACTCACTCTCATCTCTTTCTTCTCACCGGCAGTTTCCTCTTTTTCGAAAACTTCTAAATATCTTCACCCTCGCCTCCACAAGATAGTGATCAGACATATCACCAGCTGCCCCTCACAGCACATTTACACACAGAAGTCTCTCTTTTATACGCTTATTAAGTAAAGTGTAATGCCCGATGACCATCTTTCTTACGTATACTTGCGCATGTCCTTCTTTTAAAACCAGGTATTCCCAATCACCAGTCCGTTTTCAGCACACAACTCCAGAAGCCGTTCACAATTTTCATTCTTGATGTTGAATACCCTAGTTAAACCCTCAACTGCCACATTCTTCACTTTCGCATTCAAGTCATCCCCCACTAACACCCGATCTCTTACATCAATATTGCCGACACTATCATTCAGCTGCTCCTGAAACACTTACCTTTCATAATCTTCCTTCTCATGGCCAAGCACACACGCACCAATGATCACCCATCTCTCGCCGTCAACTTTCATCATCCAACATCAGTTTAGAATTCACTTTCTTACACTCACATACTCCCACAACTCCTGCTTCAGGAGCAGCGCTACTCCCTCCTTAGCTCTCGTCCTCTGACCAACCCATGATTTTACTCCTAGGACATTTCCAAACCATTCTTCCCCTCTAACCTTGAACTTTGTTTCAACCAGAGCCAGAACATCCAGAGAAAACATTATTCTGAGCTTACAGTGAGGGGAAAACAGAACATTATTCTGAGCTTACGATGAGGGGAAAACAGAACAGTATTCTGAGCTTACGATGAGGGGAAATCAGAACATTATTCTGAGCTTACGGTGAGGGGAAAAAAGAACATCATTCTGAGCTTACGGTGAGGGGAAAAGAGAACATTATTCTGAGCTCACGATGAGGGGAAAACAGAACATTATTCTGAGCTTAAGGTGAGGGAAAAACACACCATTCTGAGCTTACAGTGAGGGGAAAAGAGAACATTATTCTGAGCTTACGATGAGGGGAAAACAGAACAGTATTCTGAGCTTACGATGAGGGGAAAACAGAACAGTATTCTGAGCTTACGATGAGGGGAAAACAGAACAGTATTCTGAGCTTACGATGAGGGGAAATCAGAACATTATTCTGAGCTTACGATGAGGGGAAATCAGAACATTATTCTGAGCTTACAGTGAGGGGAAAACAGAACAGTATTCTGAGCTTACGATGAGGGGAAATCAGAACATTATTCTGAGCTTACGATGAGGGGAAATCAGAACATTATTCTGAGCTTACGATGAGGGGAAATCAGAACATTATTCTGAGCTTACGATGAGGGGAAAACAGAACAGTATTCTGAGCTTACGATGAGGGGAAATCAGAACATTATTCTGAGCTTACGATGAGGGGAAATCAGAACATTATTCTGAGCTTACGATGAGGGGAAATCAGAACATTATTCTGAGCTTACGATGAGGGGAAAACAGAACATTATTCTGAGCTTACGATGAGGGGAAATCAGAACATTATTCTGAGCTTACGATGAGGGGAAAACAGAACAGTATTCTGAGCTTACGATGAGGGGAAATCAGAACATTATTCTGAGCTTACGATGAGGGGAAATCAGAACATTATTCTGAGCTTACGATGAGGGGAAAACAGAACAGTATTCTGAGCTTACGATGAGGGGAAAACAGAACAGTATTCTGAGCTTACGATGAGGGGAAATCAGAACATTATTCTGAGCTTACGATGAGGGGAAATCAGAACATTATTCTGAGCTTACGATGAGGGGAAATCAGAACATTATTCTGAGCTTACGATGAGGGGAAATCAGAACATTATTCTGAGCTTACGATGAGGGGAAATCAGAACATTATTCTGAGCTTACGATGAGGGGAAAACAGAACAGTATTCTGAGCTTACGATGAGGGGAAAACAGAACAGTATTCTGAGCTTACGATGAGGGGAAAACAGAACATTATTCTGAGCTTACGATGAGGGGAAAACAGAACAGTATTCTGAGCTTACGGTGAGGGGAAAAGAGAACATTATTCTGAGCTTACGATGAGGGGAAAACAGAACAGTATTCTGAGCTTACGGTGAGGGGAAAAGAGAACATTATTCTGAGCTTACGATGAGGGGAAAACAGAACAGTATTCTGAGCTTACGATGAGGGGAAAACAGAACAGTATTCTGAGCTTACGATGAGGGGAAAACAGAACAGTATTCTGAGCTTACGATGAGGGGAAAACAGAACATTATTCTGAGCTTACGATGAGGGGAAATCAGAACATTATTCTGAGCTTACGATGAGGGGAAATCAGAACATTATTCTGAGCTTACGATGAGGGGAAAACAGAACATTATTCTGAGCTTACGATGAGGGGAAATCAGAACATTATTCTGAGCTTACGATGAGGGGAAAACAGAACATTATTCTGAGCTTACGATGAGGGGAAATCAGAACATTATTCTGAGCTTACGATGAGGGGAAAACAGAACAGTATTCTGAGCTTACGATGAGGGGAAATCAGAACATTATTCTGAGCTTACGATGAGGGGAAATCAGAACATTATTCTGAGCTTACGATGAGGGGAAAACAGAACAGTATTCTGAGCTTACGATGAGGGGAAAACAGAACAGTATTCTGAGCTTACGATGAGGGGAAATCAGAACATTATTCTGAGCTTACGATGAGGGGAAATCAGAACATTATTCTGAGCTTACGATGAGGGGAAAACAGAACATTATTCTGAGCTTACGATGAGGGGAAATCAGAACATTATTCTGAGCTTACAGTGAGGGGAAAACAGAACAGTATTCTGAGCTTACGATGAGGGGAAAACAGAACAGTATTCTGAGCTTACGATGAGGGGAAAACAGAACAGTATTCTGAGCTTACGATGAGGGGAAATCAGAACATTATTCTGAGCTTACGATGAGGGGAAAACAGAACATTATTCTGAGCTTACGATGAGGGGAAATCAGAACATTATTCTGAGCTTACGATGAGGGGAAAACAGAACAGTATTCTGAGCTTACGATGAGGGGAAAACAGAACAGTATTCTGAGCTTACGATGAGGGGAAATCAGAACATTATTCTGAGCTTACGATGAGGGGAAAACAGAACATTATTCTGAGCTTACGATGAGGGGAAATCAGAACATTATTCTGAGCTTACGATGAGGGGAAAACAGAACAGTATTCTGAGCTTACGATGAGGGGAAATCAGAACATTATTCTGAGCTTACGATGAGGGGAAAACAGAACAGTATTCTGAGCTTACGATGAGGGGAAAACAGAACATTATTCTGAGCTTACGATGAGGGGAAAACAGAACAGTATTCTGAGCTTACGATGAGGGGAAATCAGAACATTATTCTGAGCTTACGATGAGGGGAAAACAGAACAGTATTCTGAGCTTACGATGAGGGGAAATCAGAACATTATTCTGAGCTTACGATGAGGGGAAAACAGAACAGTATTCTGAGCTTACGATGAGGGGAAATCAGAACATTATTCTGAGCTTACAGTGAGGGGAAAACAGAACAGTATTCTGAGCTTACGATGAGGGGAAATCAGAACATTATTCTGAGCTTACGATGAGGGGAAATCAGAACATTATTCTGAGCTTACGATGAGGGGAAATCAGAACATTATTCTGAGCTTACGATGAGGGGAAATCAGAACATTATTCTGAGCTTACGATGAGGGGAAATCAGAACATTATTCTGAGCTTACGATGAGGGGAAAACAGAACAGTATTCTGAGCTTACGATGAGGGGAAATCAGAACATTATTCTGAGCTTACGGTGAGGGGAAAAGAGAACATTATTCTGAGCTTACGATGAGGGGAAATCAGAACATTATTCTGAGCTTACGATGAGGGGAAAACAGAACAGTATTCTGAGCTTACGATGAGGGGAAAACAGAACATTATTCTGAGCTTACAGTGAGGGGAAAACAGAACAGTATTCTGAGCTTACGATGAGGGGAAAACAGAACAGTATTCTGAGCTTACGATGAGGGGAAAACAGAACATTATTCTGAGCTTACGATGAGGGGAAATCAGAACATTATTCTGAGCTTACGATGAGGGGAAAACAGAACAGTATTCTGAGCTTACGGTGAGGGGAAAAGAGAACATTATTCTGAGCTTACGATGAGGGGAAATCAGAACATTATTCTGAGCTTACGATGAGGGGAAAACAGAACAGTATTCTGAGCTTACGATGAGGGGAAATCAGAACATTATTCTGAGCTTACAGTGAGGGGAAAACAGAACATTATTCTGAGCTTACGATGAGGGGAAATCAGAACATTATTCTGAGCTTACAGTGAGGGGAAAACAGAACATTATTCTGAGCTTACGATGAGGGGAAAACAGAACAGTATTCTGAGCTTACGATGAGGGGAAAACAGAACAGTATTCTGAGCTTACGATGAGGGGAAAACAGAACAGTATTCTGAGCTTACGATGAGGGGAAAACAGAACAGTATTCTGAGCTTACGATGAGGGGAAATCAGAACATTATTCTGAGCTTACAGTGAGGGGAAAACAGAACATTATTCTGAGCTTACGATGAGGGGAAAACAGAACAGTATTCTGAGCTTACGATGAGGGGAAAACAGAACATTATTCTGAGCTTACAGTGAGGGGAAAACAGAACATTATTCTGAGCTTACGATGAGGGGAAAACAGAACAGTATTCTGAGCTTACGATGAGGGGAAAACAGAACATTATTCTGAGCTTACGATGAGGGGAAAACAGAACAGTATTCTGAGCTTACGATGAGGGGAAAACAGAACAGTATTCTGAGCTTACGATGAGGGGAAAACAGAACATTATTCTGAGCTTACGATGAGGGGAAATCAGAACATTATTCTGAGCTTACGATGAGGGGAAAACAGAACATTATTCTGAGCTTACGATGAGGGGAAAACAGAACAGTATTCTGAGCTTACGATGAGGGGAAATCAGAACATTATTCTGAGCTTACGATGAGGGGAAATCAGAACATTATTCTGAGCTTACGATGAGGGGAAAACAGAACATTATTCTGAGCTTACGATGAGGGGAAAACAGAACAGTATTCTGAGCTTACGATGAGGGGAAATCAGAACATTATTCTGAGCTTACGATGAGGGGAAATCAGAACATTATTCTGAGCTTACGATGAGGGGAAAACAGAACAGTATTCTGAGCTTACGATGAGGGGAAATCAGAACATTATTCTGAGCTTACGATGAGGGGAAAACAGAACATTATTCTGAGCTTACGATGAGGGGAAAACAGAACAGTATTCTGAGCTTACGATGAGGGGAAAACAGAACAGTATTCTGAGCTTACGATGAGGGGAAAACAGAACAGTATTCTGAGCTTACGATGAGGGGAAAACAGAACATTATTCTGAGCTTACAGTGAGGGGAAAACAGAACAGTATTCTGAGCTTACGATGAGGGGAAAACAGAACAGTATTCTGAGCTTACGATGAGGGGAAAACAGAACATTATTCTGAGCTTACGATGAGGGGAAAACAGAACATTATTCTGAGCTTACGATGAGGGGAAATCAGAACATTATTCTGAGCTTACGATGAGGGGAAAACAGAACAGTATTCTGAGCTTACGATGAGGGGAAAACAGAACAGTATTCTGAGCTTACGATGAGGGGAAAACAGAACAGTATTCTGAGCTTACGATGAGGGGAAAACAGAACAGTATTCTGAGCTTACGATGAGGGGAAAACAGAACAGTATTCTGAGCTTACGATGAGGGGAAATCAGAACATTATTCTGAGCTTACGGTGAGGGGAAAAAAGAACATCAACCCGTCGAAGGGCAACCACGACCTACAGTTCACGGCTGTTGTGTGTCAGGTGACTGCACCCGGCAATACGGTCCCCCGTATAGGCCAGATGACTATCCTAATTAGTCAAGTCAGACGCTTAGCGCTACGAGCAAGAAGAGTTGACACACAGCTCAGGTGCATTGTACCAAGCGCCAAGCCAGGATACAAAAGGAAGATAGGGCAACGAAATGGTAGACTTCTACAGAGAAGGATTAAGCTTCTGTATATATTGTAGTACACACAGACACAGGATACATCATCAAATCCCTTTACGAAACGGTAGACTTCTACAAATAAGGATTACGCTACTGTATATATTGTAGGACACACAGACACAGGATACATCATCAAATCCCTTTACGAAACGGAAGACTTCTACAGAGAAGGATTACGCTATTGTACTTACTGTAGGACACACACACAGGATGCATCATCAAATCCCTTTACGAAACGGTAGGCTTCTACAGAGAAGGATTACGCTACTGTATATATTGTAGGACACACAGACACAGGATACATCATCAAATCCCTTTACGAAAATGATATCGGACTGATCCTTAATCTCCGGCATTCTTCGCTCTGGGACGTGGCTACAACCTGACACACACACAACGGGAGACAAAAAGGTTGTCTACGTGTATACTATCAGTAGTCATGATAATTATGAATTATAGGAGCAGTAATCACCACATGATTAATGTATTCTGTTGTGTACCTCTTATGTATCTACAGAGAACAGGGGACTTGTGTAAATATGAAGAGTATACATAGTCTGTGGTTGTAGACAAGGTAGGAATGTGTTCATGGATAGGGTTGCGTTTCCAGACATCTCTGCCTAAAAGAGGTTGGTTGTACTGTAGTCATATTCATGATCCGACACTGAGGTCCAACAGGGACTTCAGTCTGCAGTTGGTACCCGTGGCAAACTAAGAGAAAGCACCAAAAATGTAAGGAAGACAACTGCTGGTGAGAGTGTGAGAGGCAATGGACTAATGACACCCACCTGACGGGTACCAGGAAGGTACATGTAGCGGGAAGGGGGGGGGAGACACCATTATCATCATCCACCCACTCATCCCTCCTGCTAATACCCCACCTTCCCCCCAACCAGCAGCAGTGGCAGGGGGTGAGGGGAATGACAAATGCTAGACAGGGGAAGGTAGCTGTAGGGTATATGTATATATGTATAGTGCAGGTTATACTGAAGTTGGATGTTGTGGTATGGTATGTCTGATACCTGTGGCAGTGTGTGTGTGTGTGTGTGTGTGTGTGTGTGTATGCGTGTGTGTGTAGCTGATCCCCACCCACCTATTAGCCCCTCCCAGAACCCCAACACTCTTCCCTCGAGTTCTCAAAATAGCCAACGCAACAGATTTCCATGACGTGCAACTCGTCAACCATCAAACCTGTCAGTTCGTCATTACCAAAAAATTCGACCCTTCCGTGAGACTCTCAACCGATACATGCATAAGTTGCTGCAATCATCATACAACAGTTGATACGAGAGCTGCTAAACACGTCACAAAAAAAAAAAAATCACTGTACAATAGCCTTTAAGAGCAACTAGGCAAAAGTTGACACAATACTTATACAAAAGTATCGTGAGGAATTACACAAGTTTTACGTCAATTTATACCGACTTTGAAGATAACTGTACGACTGTTAACACGATTCCGCAAACTAGGTGTGTGAGTACAGTAAACAGCAGTTTTCAGCAATTGTTCAATAGCCTTGTGTAAACATTCTTTTTTCCAGCTCGGGCAGCTGAACTCCCATCTCAACAACGATATATATATAGGTACCCATTTTATCGACCACCCCAAACGAAAAGATGAACAGCTGCGTTGACTGTGGACCGAGTGCAGCAACCTGGTTTCGAACCTATGCGCTCGACCTCAGGCGGCCCATGAATGCGTCATGGTCGGCCACTCTAACAGACACACCACGGAGGTCTATGTAACAGTAAACAGATAATACAGTTTTGCTACACCAGGTCTAAGACGACTGAACAACAGTTTTCTACAGCTCTATGAATAATGGTACAACAACATTTAACTGTAACTGTATATCACCTTTGAATAATGGTACAACGACTGTTACTACAGTAACTACATCAGTTTCGAATAATGGTACTACAACTGTTACTACAATTACTGTTCATCAGCCTCAGATAATGGTACAAAAACTGTACTACAATACCTATACAACATCTTTAAATGTAAAAAAGAAATACCACAAGGAATGTACATCATCATTATATATTAGTAAAACAACTGTTACTATAAAGGCTGTGCATAATCTTTAAATAATGGTATAACAGCTCTTACTACAATGACTGTACATCAGTTCTAAATAACGATACAACACCTGTTCCTACAATGATTGTATATCATCTCCAAATAATGGTACAACTGTTGATATAATGATTGTAAAACAATTGTAAGAGTAACTGCTCATGAACAAATTTAATAGCTAGAATCCGGTGCACAGTCTGAGGTACAGCACTGTGGCTGAGATATGCCACACAGTCTTAGGTTCGGTACAGTGGCTATAGTACAGTAATACAAGCTATTGTTCGGTACTCAGGCAAAAGCTATGGGACAGAAGCTAAAGTACGGAACTCAAGCTGTGATGATAAACTGTTTTGAGGTATGGTACAGAGGCTAAGGAACGATACACAGGCCAAGGCCCGGTACACAGGCCAAGGAACGGTACAAAGGATAAGGAACGGTACAAAGGCTAAGGTACAGTGCACAGGCGTAAGGACGGTGCACGGACTGCCAGGCAGCAACCCAAGTATTGGGAAAGACTTTTCAAGCAGCAAGTAATGGCGAGGACTAATATGGTTGCCAGGACGATGCTGTATGTCCATATACAACATTAATGAAGCCATATTTTTTCCGCTGCACAACAATAAGTTTATGCAAGCTCACTGGGCCAATATTTACACTGGGCACACTTTGTTTCTCCACTGCAGCTGTGTTTAATGCTAGACAAAAGAGGTTCCTGTTTCATGCTTCTGCGCTTGGACTTGTGTCGGAGGCTTTTGTCTTCGTGTGTGCTTTGATGGAGTTCTGGTCGTTTACATAACCATTTAAGATGGGTGTTTAACGAAAGTTCTCTCACTGATGTACGTCAGGGAATGTAAGATGCTTAGCTTTAGTGTAACCCTGAGAGACTCTCCATGAATATATCAACTTCAACAATTCAGTTTCAACCGTGAAGAGCACTGGGAATGGACGATGTATGGTGAAGGATGACAGACTCATGATGACGTGAATGTTGTATAAAAGATTAATAATGAAAACAGGTCAGAGTTAATAACTGGAGGATAAGGGGCGGCAGGAGTGAAGAGGACTAGGAACGTCATACGACAAGCGATGGGACACGAGATAGGCTACTGTGTGTTGGTGCGCTGCTGGGAGAGAATTTTACACTCAAGTTGCCTCGTCCGTAATAGGCAATATAAGTTATGTAACAGGCTATGGAGGTGTGCGATATCTCTTGAGGGAAAACAAAAGGCTATGGAATTTATATCGCGAATTATGGATGAGACAGGACATGTAGGGCATACGAGACCGGATGATACGACGGGCCATGGAGAACACGTGAGACCAACTTATTTAACAGGCTATGGAAGACAAGTGACAAGCTGTGGAAGATACGTGACACAATTAAAAATATGTGACAGGTAATGGAAGACACAGCAGGCTTAAGAGAACGTGTCACACACACAAGCAGTTGGAAGACGATCACCCATGAATATTACGAGATAAAAGCCAACCAAATGTTGTCAGGATGAGACATGAGCTGGAAGTAAACTCATCCAGTCATATTTCGGGTACTCTGCACACACACAAGGCATAGATAACCACATGGTAAAATCAAGAACAAAATAATCAGGGGAACAATACATTCTTGAATATCACAGTCTGAAAGTGCCAAGACAGGCCCACAACCTAGCGATCAATTTACCGTGCAAAAAAGGCAGTTGGAATTAACATGAAAATACTACAAAAAAAAAAATGCTGGAGGTTCATAAGAACAGTACCTAGGGAATTCCAGTACTGTGGTTCCCACCACTTTAGTAAATAAAGTCAACAAAATGCCAACAGGTAGAAGGAAAACAGTTAAGAGGTTGTATCTTGAGACTCAGTTATGGTGTAATTAGATCAGATTCCACTATGGCTGTCACTACATAGCTTTAAGCTTAAATTCCACGTAGTTTTTTTTTTAGAGAATAAAATACTAAGGTAAGGAAGGTGAAGATTACTGAATCGACTAATCCTTCTAATTAGGGATCGAAATCTTGAGGTTTATGAACGTGAAGACATGAGTGTAAAACAAATGTTGTAAAATTTCCTTTAGAGCCTAAATCTTATTTTAGCATCTCAATACACCAAAATATTATGCTGCCTTTTTTCAATTAATAACAATGAAACCGACATGTACCAACTAAAATTAATCATTTTGACACAAAAGATCATAAAATAAAAATCTGAATTTGTAGAAGTACCTTTTTTTAATCACAAATTCAGTAGGAAATTCTGGCATTACTGATCCAAAGCATTCAACTTGTTAAGAGATTTACACTTTCAAAGCATTCAACTTGTTAGATTTAAACAGTCAATTCT
Source organism: Panulirus ornatus (assembly GCF_036320965.1). NCBI lineage: Eukaryota > Metazoa > Arthropoda > Malacostraca > Decapoda > Palinuridae > Panulirus > Panulirus ornatus. The sequence continues at coordinate 4,451,818 of NC_092279.1, forward strand.
TCACAAACTTCACATGAAATCTACATCGTGAAGCAAAAGGAACTGTTTCCCCAAAAAATAATGGCATGTGAGGTGCAACTTGACACTTCTTGTGGTCTATACCTTATGAAGAGAGCGGAATCACACGACAAGCATGCACATAGAACAAAGTTAATTGATGGACATGTTATTGAGTGTTAATGCGTGTAATGATATTCACACACATACAAGACATTTAAAATGATAAAGTAGCATGAGAAAAAGACCTAACAGTGGAGATTAGCCACGATGTAAAATGAAAACGGAAATGTAGCAGGAAATGAAAAAAAAAAAACTTTAATTCATACCTAGAAATGTATGTCATATAAACTCGATCCAGCCTGAGGCCTTGTGTGGATTATAATGTCCGCCATTTCCCGCGCTACAGAGATACCGCCAGGAGCAGACAAAGAAAGGCCGTATTTGCTCACATCTATTCTCTAGATGTCATGTGTGATACACTAAAACCACAGCTCCCTATCCACAACCAGGCTCCATGATCTTTTTGCTGCCAACATGCCCGTCTTTATCTTAACGGAGTTTTCCTCCATATCTACTCCTCTATCCATCTCAGTCATCCTTAAAACACTTAAGAATCTCTAAGGATCCGACAACCCTCACCTCGGCCCTTGCCTATAACCCTAAACCAAGTAATATTCCTTGCCCTCAACACACCAACCCCGAAAACCAGATTGGGCAATTAGTAAACATCGGTAATTTGGAATAATAAATACATAAATTACCCTTACTTCACAAGATGGCGAGGCTAAAACTCCCTGGAAGTTCCTCGGTGTCAGGGAACGAGCAGTAAGTCACTAATGAGCACATAGATTGATAATTTCACGAAACTGATTCAAAATCAAACTGTCAGTTCGGGAAGTAGGCGCAATAGGTTCCAGTATTTTCTCGTGCAATTCGAAATGAAAATAAAAAAAAGATAATAAGAATCCCAAGATGTTATGGATACACCGAAATTACAGAAAATTGTATTGAAAAATATGTGATCAAATTGCAGTTGAATTTGTAGCCTAATATAGGAGAAATGTCGAATAAAACGAATTTGTGATGATCATAGATTTTCGTCTCGTGACTCGGTGACGTGGAATATGGCGGCAAAGAAATGTTGGCGGCTTTATCTAGGAAAAACCCTTCTTAAGTGTATGAAACATTGAGAATTTGTTACTCAACACTGACTGCAGGATCATGGACACTACGTCACTTCCTTAAGGTAAGGCAGAGTATCCAGTATTTAGACCGTTTCAGTATTATTCACTTGGAAATACATGATCACAAGACCCTCACCCGTTCAATGGTAGTTTGCGAAAGTGGGCGGACGTGTTATTTTCGACATATTTTTTGACGAAAGCGGTACTACTGGAATCATTATCATAGAGTGAACTTAATGTGGAAGGTGAGATTTGTGAATCAAAGGCCCGACGTGAAGGTAGGTGAGGTTTTCATAGGTTGAATCCTGTCTTGAGTTCAGATGTTTGAACAGGGACAGAATTATTCCATAAGTAGATATCGTATTTCTGTACACTGCTGAACTCGAGACCTCAAATTAGATGACCCTACCTCAAACAAATTATTTGATATTAAGAGATAAGTCGTATGAGTTAGAATTGATAATCCAGCCCTCATATATAATTACTCGGTAGCATGAACGATTCCCAAAGTAAAACATAATGGAGGATATGTGTGTCTGTTATTGTAAACATTTATCATTCATTTATAAGTGGTTGCTATTTCGTAAGTGGTTAGAAATTGTATTTTATGCTGTTCAAAAAGATTTATTGCAATATCAAGGGAGCTTGGTGGGTTTAGTCACTTATAGTGTGTTGGGTTGGTAAGTTCATACTGATGATTTAAAGAATTTTTGGTTTAGGATATCACCAGCACTTTCACAAATTTTACAATAAAAAAAAAAAGGCTATTGAGGATTTAAGTTAGCTTGGAGGCACACTCTGGCCATACATTCTGTCTGCTTGGAAGTTGGAGTGTCTTTGAAAGACCCTGTTGGGGGGGGGGGGGGATTTACATGCAGAATCACCCAAGTATTAATTAGAGGAAGCTAAGGTGCCATAATGAGCGGTTTTATCACCAGGAGAGTTTGATGTTTTTCCGCATGCCACCTGTAGATTTGCATCGAGGTAGCAGAGATTGTGGTGAGGCAAGCTAGGGTCATGTTGTTGAGGTAGGATGGGAGGGATGGAGCTCTCCCCCTGGTTGGGGGGTAAGGGTTGTGATTGTTGTAACACAATACCTTCCCAAAATTTCAAGATAGTGGTGGGCATAAGCTCAATGTGATTCCGATGGACTCAGTGCAGTTAAATTTGAATTATGCACATCAGAATTGATAGTTGTATAGAAATTGATTTTCGCAAAACCATTTTTTTTTAGGTAAATACAATAAATCAAGTAGTAAAGTGGGTGTCGGTGTTGGCAAAACATTTACTGACTCACTTGTGCTGTCAGGTCGGCAAAATTAGCTCTGCATTTTCTTAAATAAATATACCATGAGGTTGGCTTCTCTTTGTTGTTTCCACGTTGCTGCTGTTTCTCTCTGTGCTGCTGCCTTTCATTTGCTTGATGTCACTGATTTGCATTTATTCTTATTTCGCCACAGAATGAATTCTGTTTCTTTTTCGGCTGTTTCTGACCCAAAATCTTTCTTACTTATGTTTTTAAATTGTTAGCTGTTTATCATTTTATGGTTGTTTCTTTTGTATGTGTCAGGCATTGAATTATTCTTGGACCACTCATATATCTGCATACACTAAATGAGGCATATCCCCTGTGTGTGTGTGTGTGTGTGTGTGTGTGTGAGTAGAGAGAGAGAGAGAGAGAGAGAGAGAGAGAGAGAGAGGAGAGAGAGAGAGAGATTGTATCCAACCTAGCCCAACATGGATCTCCTTGTCAAAACAAAAAGGGGAAAAGGTTTATATGCCACATCATTTTCCATGTATGATTTGAGCATGGTGATTTAAGAATGAATTCACTTAGGCCACTTATATCTCTGCAATTACTGTGAGGGTCTCATCACTTCTACAAGTTCCCATTGTATATAGCCTTTCCAAACTTGGATTTTAATGATAAAACACTGGGCAGACATGACACTAATGTATTTATCATTATAAGTTGCAGTAAAACTTAAGGATTGAATCATTTTGAGCCACTGTCATTCCTTTAGGTATTACAGTCATATTGAGCCACTAATATTTCTGCAGTTATTACATGTCCACCCTATGTGTTCCAGTTGCAAATAGCCTTATCCAGTGTAGACTGTAGACTGCACTGGCAAAACAGAGGGCAAATATAGCATATATACCAACGAATTTTGTAGTTATGAATAAATCAACATTGCACTTGGATTAAATCATCTTATGCCACTCATTTGTTTGCATGTATTGCAATGGGTACATGTCCTCCATGTGCTCTATTTATATTTAGTCTGACCAAAACATGAATTTCACTGGCAAAACAAGGGGAAAGAATGGCACATACAATATTGCATTTCTCAGTTGAGGATGATTCGTAGCATTGCATTTCAGAGGATATTTCATGTTAGGGCACTTCTTTCACTACCTGCATTATATGGGTATAACCTCAGTGTGTTCCAGTTGTATTTAGCCTGGCCTAACCTGGATTTCGTAAGCAAAACAGGGGGCAGTTAAGGGACTTAGTGTAATGCATTTCTTATTTACTGATGATCAACATTGCAGTGCAAGGGTTACATCATCTTGGGCTGTAAAGAGTATTTTCTAATTGTTCCATTTGTATTTATCCTATCCTAGCATGGATTTCATTGCCAAAGCAGGGGGCAAACACAGCCCATATGGCAAAGACATTTTAATTTCAGAATAATTAGCATTGCATCTCTTGTTAAATAGTTTTTAGGCGACTTTTTTCTTCATGTGTTGTGTTTAGAGTTAGGACATACTCTGTATTTTTCAGTTTTGAATATTTGCATTTTAAGGGTTAAATCATCTTGGGCCATTTTTTTTCTTGGTTTATACTGTAAGGGATACCACTGTTTGTGTTCCATCATGGATTTCATTATCAAAATAAGGTCAAAAATGGCACGCCTGTGATCTACCAATTTGTCTTTAATGATTAGGATTTCAATTTAAGATTATTTTGAATACTTATTTCTCTGCATATGATTTAAGGGGCCCCATCCTTGTATGTGCTCAGATTATACGCAGCCTAGCTCAGCATGGATGTACTGGCAAAATAAGATACATTTAGCAGCGTGTTTCTCGTTTACTAATACACAATATTGGTGTTCAGTATTTACTTATGAAAATTCCCCATATATAAAACAACCTTGTATGTACTCAGATTATGCTCAGCCTAGCTCAACGTGGATGTACTGACAAAATAAGGTACATTTAGCAGCGTGTTTCTCGTTTACTAATACACAATATTGGTGTTCAGTATTTACTTATGAAAATTCCCCATATATAAAACTAGAACGAAAATATTCTGGGTACCCCAGATTGAAAAATAGACATGATATTTGGTGTTATGAATTACTAACATATATAGGAGAATTAAAACCAGAAAAGTAATCACAAATTCTAGCAGTACAGGGAGAGTGTTCACTGGTAGTGCCCCAACTCCTGAACTATTTTTTCATGCTGTCAGGTAATCTTCTATAATCTAAGATAAAATCACCTTAATTCGCCTCCTCTTTGGTTAGCGTATTCCAGCCATCCACCACCCTGGCACTAAACCAGTCAGTATTCTTAACGTCCTTCAGACAAGCTTTATATCCAGCTTTTGGTTATGGCCTCTGGTTACTGTGGTGATGCATCTGTTGAGGAATTGTTCCCTATTAGTATCATCCAGCTGATTCCTCTCTCTCTCTCTCTCTCTCTCTCTCTCTCTCTCTCTCTCTCTCTCTCTCTCTCTCTCTCTCTCTCTCTCTCTCATTGTAGCTCAGTTCTCCAAATTCAGGAACCATTTGTTGTTCCCTGTACCCTCTCAATCAGGTCCTTGTGCTTCTTTAGGTGCGGCGACCAGACTTGTGAGGCATAGTCCATCTTTTGTCTGACATGTAGTGAAGAATTTTACAAACATATCCTTATATCATCCCTGGGGATAGGGGAGAAAGAATACTTCCCACGTATTCCCTGCGTGTCGTAGAAGGCGACTAAAAGTGGAGGGAGCGGGGGGCTGGAAATCCTCCCCTCTTTTTTTTTTTTTTTTTTTTTTTTTTACCAAAAGAAGGAACAGAGAAGGGGGCCAGGTGAGGATATTCCCTCAGAGGCCCAGTCCTCTGTTCTTAACGCTACCTTGCTAACGCGGGAAAAGGCGAATAGTTTGAAAGAAAGAAAAGATCCTTATATTGGAATGCGGTTGGTATATTTGCCGGTAGACAGTATTCCTCTAAGACAGTTCATTTACTAGAGTGTACACGGTTTACCCATTTTAGCTGATATGATAAAGGGATTTTTCAATATGTACTTATCTGTGCAGCTGGGAATTAATTTTTTGTCTTGCAGCTTATCATGATACAGTACAGCTTTTGTAGAAGTTGGGGCTTACCACATGCTGGAGCGTATCACCAATGAAATTTTAGGAATGATTTTCAAGTAAAGGACTCAGGCTATTTATATACAAGTGAGGTTTAGAAACAAAGGCAGACCGTATAATGATCTTTTGGGAGAAAGAGGTGACAAATGATGGGGTTCACATGACAGAGCAGTAGGAGATAACCCATATAGCAAATATTTTAATTGTGATTCATATAAGAGGAATGTTTTTAACTTGATGAGTCAGTAGGAAATTCATTGGGTATTAATGACAATAATGAAATAGATATAAAAGGGATTGAGATCTGCAAGATATTTCCATTGTTAGATAGAAAGGAAATGGGATTATCAGTGCATATAAGAATTCATTTTCTGATGAAATAGATCAAATAAGTAAATTTAGATAAATTTGCCGATAAATGCATATGAAAATTTCAAAATTGCTTTCGCGATGACCAAGAATGTATAGCAATATGGCAAACACTGATCAAAAAATGGAGAAGTAAGCATTTTGTCTGAGGATTTTAAGAAAGAGGTTTTAATAAACTTAAAAACAGGGCACGCATTGAAATACAAGTGGCCTCTATAATGCGTATATGCAAATACTGCATTTTCTTGGATAATATGAAAATTTTACACATGAAGTTTTTGTTAAAGATGCTTAAAAGTATGGGATTTCTGAATGGTCATTTTACTCATAAATTCACTCACATAAGTATGACTGGAATAGGTATGTAAGACTTAGGAAGTATTATGGTACAGTATTATATTGAAAGACATTGATTTCACTTATCATGTTGCATACCTGTCAAGCCATTTATATAGAGTTCCCCTTACATTATAGCATTTCAGCCTGTATTTCAGAACCAAAAACCTTGCACAGCAAATAATATTTAGTGCATGAACGTTTATACCGTTAATTTATTCACCAATTTGCTTACTCAGATGTATATTTTTGCTACATAGTTTGCATCCGTTTATCATTATTGCATTATTTTATGCTATGTGTTTTTCCCCATTACACCCGTAGTAATATAACGCGAAAAAAAAATAATATTGTATTCGGTTTTCCTAACCCCTTTGGAGTCAACAGGTATCAAGACATTCTGTTGTTGATTAGATATGCCCCATCAAGGACTGAATGAAAAAACGAAATGATGAGCATCTTAGGAATGCATTGTACTAGCTGGTGGTTCAGTCATATTATATCTCTGAATGACTGGAGCAACAATACTTCCATAAGATATAGATTCTCTCTCCTCTCCTCTCCTCTCCTCTCCTCTCCTCTCCTCTCCTCTCTCTCTCTCTCTCTCTCTCTCTCTCTCTCTCTCTCTCTCTCTCTCTCTCTCCTCTCCTCTCCTCTCCTCTCCTCTCCTTTCCTCCTCCTCCTCCTCTCCTCTCCTCTCCTCTCCTCTCCTCTCCTCTCCTCTCCTCTCCTCTCCTCTCTCTCTCTCTCTCCTCTCTCTCTCTCTCTCTCTCTCTCTCTCCTCTCCTCTCCTCTCCTCTCCTCTCCTCTCTCTCTCTCTCTCTCTCTCTCTCTCTCTCTCTCTCTCTCTCTCTCTCTCTCTCTCTCTCTCCTGATTAACAGACCGAACCTTAACCATGAAAAGAAAATGACAGTTATGGTGCTGGTAAACCTGAAGTTACCGAAGTTAAAAGAGTTTGAATGAAAAGAATCGCGAGGAAGTTTGGTGATATAGACCGTACGTAGGAGTGTGCATGGCAACAGATGGAACTATGGAAGCTTATGCAAATGTAGAATGGATGAGGGGCAAAGGTCCTGGCTGCATTTAGTATGTGAAATGAGGTCATTGTCCGCGGAGGCAAACAGGGCTATGTTCGATGGTGTCGTAGTCCCACTAGTGCAGTGTGAATGCCAGTCGTGGGTCCTAAATGAGAAAGTCCAGTTGTGATAACGCTTCAATCATGTGTACCGCTATTAAGTCCATTGAAAGAGAATTTACCTGATCTGTTTCCCCCGTTGTGTTGTGACGAGATTTCAAGTTAAGAAATAGATAAGAATAGGAAACGGAGTCAGAAAAAACCTTGGGTTAAATCAGCAGTTCTGTATTGAATGACGAGACACTGGTAATAATGAGAATTTCCAAACACTTTCCCAAGAGAAAACTGCTGTGTACCACAGTCGTAGTAGTGAGTAATGTCTCCTCATTCCTCCCTCAGCTGATTGTGTCCTCACGTCTTGCTCACCCCACTCTTGTTTCCTCTTCCCTCTCTCACCCCACCTTTCCTCATCATTCTCTCACCTAACCCTCTATCCTCATCTCTATCCCACCTTACCCTTTCTCTTCCTCTCTGCCCCATCCAGTCGTATTTCATTTCTTTCCCATCCCTCTCACATCCGGTCATACGTCCTCATCCCTCCCTCGCCCTCCTCACCATCTCTCCCCGTGCCTTTCCCATCCGATCGTCTTTTCTGGTATACCTCTCCCACCCCAGCCTATTTCCCCATTCCTTTCCCATCCCACCATCTCTTGTAATCCCGCTGTCCCTCGCATCTTCCCATTATAGACTGTCATGGAAGAGGAGTATTTATGTGTGGGTGTAGTATACGAGGGTACACAGATTTCAGCCAGTCAGACGTGGAGTGTAGTATATCATGTATTCTGCTGTTTTGAGCGTCTTCGGTCTGTACACTGTCTCATAAATGACGCGACGTGGATCATAGAGGCCACAGTCAGGGATGTAACCTGCGTCACACTCGGCCTTGTCTACACCAGCCAGGTATGTAGTGCACTCCACAGTCGACCTCCATTCAGGTTGGTGACGCGCGTCGCACACTACCTCGTCTTCACCAGTCGGGGTTTGTGAGCGTCCGTCACACTCAACCAAGACAGGTGTAGCTTACGCCACACTCGCCCTTGTCCTCGCCTGTCAGGTATAGCGTACGTCACACTCGACCTTGTCCTCGTCTGTCAGGTATAGCGTACGTCACACTCGATCTCGTCCTCGCCTGTCAGGTATATCTTACGTCACACTCGACCTCGTCCTCGCCTGTCAGGTATATCTTACGTCACACTCGATCACGTCCTCGCCTGTCAGGTATACCTTACGTCACACTCGATCTCGTCCTCGCCTGTCAGGTATAGCGTACGTCACACTCGACCTCGTCCTCGCCAGTCAGCTATATCTTACGTCACACTCGATCTCGTCCTCGCCTGTCAGGTATATCTTACGTCACACTCGATCTCGTCCTCGCCTGTCAGGTATATCTTACGTCACACTCGATCTCGTCCTCGCCTGTCAGGTATATCTTACGTCACACTCGATCTCGTCCTCTCCTGTCAGGTATATCTTACGTCACACTCGATCTCGTCCTCGCCTGTCAGGTATATCTTACGTCACACTCGATCTCGTCCTCGCCTGTCAGGTATATCTTACGTCACACTCGATCTCGTCCTCGCCTGTCAGGTATATCTTACGTCACACTCGATCTCGTCCTCGCCTGTCAGGTATATCTTACGTCACACTCGATCTCGTCCTCGCCTGTCAGGTATATCTTACGTCACACTCGATCTCGTCCTCGCCTGTCAGGTATATCTTACGTCACACTCGATCTCGTCCTCGCCTGTCAGGTATATCTTACGTCACACTCGATCTCGTCCTCGCCTGTCAGGTATATCTTACGTCACACTCGATCTCGTCCTCGCCTGTCAGGTATATCTTACGTCACACTCGATCTCGTCCTCGCCTGTCAGGTATATCTTACGTCACACTCGATCTCGTCCTCGCCTGTCAGGTATATCTTACGTCACACTCGATCTCGTCCTCGCCTGTCAGGTATATCTTACGTCACACTCGATCTCGTCCTCGCCTGTCAGGTATATCTTACGTCACACTCGATCTCGTCCTCGCCTGTCAGGTATATCTTACGTCACACTCGATCTCGTCCTCGCCTGTCAGGTATATCTTACGTCACACTCGATCTCGTCCTCGCCTGTCAGGTATATCTTACGTCACACTCGATCTCGTCCTCGCCTGTCAGGTATATCTTACGTCACACTCGATCTCGTCCTCGCCTGTCAGGTATATCTTACGTCACACTCGATCTCGTCCTCGCCTGTCAGGTATATCTTACGTCACACTCGATCTCGTCCTCGCCTGTCAGGTATATCTTACGTCACACTCGATCTCGTCCTCGCCTGTCAGGTATATCTTACGTCACACTCGATCTCGTCCTCGCCTGTCAGGTATATCTTACGTCACACTCGATCTCGTCCTCGCCTGTCAGGTATATCTTACGTCACACTCGATCTCGTCCTCGCCTGTCAGGTATATCTTACGTCACACTCGATCTCGTCCTCGCCTGTCAGGTATATCTTACGTCACACTCGATCTCGTCCTCGCCTGTCAGGTATATCTTACGTCACACTCGATCTCGTCCTCGCCTGTCAGGTATATCTTACGTCACACTCGATCTCGTCCTCGCCTGTCAGGTATATCTTACGTCACACTCGATCTCGTCCTCGCCTGTCAGGTATATCTTACGTCACACTCGATCTCGTCCTCGCCTGTCAGGTATATCTTACGTCACACTCGATCTCGTCCTCGCCTGTCAGGTATATCTTACGTCACACTCGATCTCGTCCTCGCCTGTCAGGTATATCTTACGTCACACTCGATCTCGTCCTCGCCTGTCAGGTATATCTTACGTCACACTCGATCTCGTCCTCGCCTGTCAGGTATATCTTACGTCACACTCGATCTCGTCCTCGCCTGTCAGGTATATCTTACGTCACACTCGATCTCGTCCTCGCCTGTCAGGTATATCTTACGTCACACTCGATCTCGTCCTCGCCTGTCAGGTATATCTTACGTCACACTCGATCTCGTCCTCGCCTGTCAGGTATATCTTACGTCACACTCGATCTCGTCCTCGCCTGTCAGGTATATCTTACGTCACACTCGATCTCGTCCTCGCCTGTCAGGTATATCTTACGTCACACTCGATCTCGTCCTCGCCTGTCAGGTATATCTTACGTCACACTCGATCTCGTCCTCGCCTGTCAGGTATATCTTACGTCACACTCGATCTCGTCCTCGCCTGTCAGGTATATCTTACGTCACACTCGATCTCGTCCTCGCCTGTCAGGTATATCTTACGTCACACTCGATCTCGTCCTCGCCTGTCAGGTATATCTTACGTCACACTCGATCTCGTCCTCGCCTGTCAGGTATATCTTACGTCACACTCGATCTCGTCCTCGCCTGTCAGGTATATCTTACGTCACACTCGATCTCGTCCTCGCCTGTCAGGTATATCTTACGTCACACTCGATCTCGTCCTCGCCTGTCAGGTATATCTTACGTCACACTCGATCTCGTCCTCGCCTGTCAGGTATATCTTACGTCACACTCGATCTCGTCCTCGCCTGTCAGGTATATCTTACGTCACACTCGATCTCGTCCTCGCCTGTCAGGTATATCTTACGTCACACTCGATCTCGTCCTCGCCTGTCAGGTATATCTTACGTCACACTCGATCTCGTCCTCGCCTGTCAGGTATATCTTACGTCACACTCGATCTCGTCCTCGCCTGTCAGGTATATCTTACGTCACACTCGATCTCGTCCTCGCCTGTCAGGTATATCTTACGTCACACTCGATCTCGTCCTCGCCTGTCAGGTATATCTTACGTCACACTCGATCTCGTCCTCGCCTGTCAGGTATATCTTACGTCACACTCGATCTCGTCCTCGCCTGTCAGGTATATCTTACGTCACACTCGATCTCGTCCTCGCCTGTCAGGTATATCTTACGTCACACTCGATCTCGTCCTCGCCTGTCAGGTATATCTTACGTCACACTCGATCTCGTCCTCGCCTGTCAGGTATATCTTACGTCACACTCGATCTCGTCCTCGCCTGTCAGGTATATCTTACGTCACACTCGATCTCGTCCTCGCCTGTCAGGTATATCTTACGTCACACTCGATCTCGTCCTCGCCTGTCAGGTATATCTTACGTCACACTCGATCTCGTCCTCGCCTGTCAGGTATATCTTACGTCACACTCGATCTCGTCCTCGCCTGTCAGGTATATCTTACGTCACACTCGATCTCGTCCTCGCCTGTCAGGTATATCTTACGTCACACTCGATCTCGTCCTCGCCTGTCAGGTATATCTTACGTCACACTCGATCTCGTCCTCGCCTGTCAGGTATATCTTACGTCACACTCGATCTCGTCCTCGCCTGTCAGGTATATCTTACGTCACACTCGATCTCGTCCTCGCCTGTCAGGTATATCTTACGTCACACTCGATCTCGTCCTCGCCTGTCAGGTATATCTTACGTCACACTCGATCTCGTCCTCGCCTGTCAGGTATATCTTACGTCACACTCGATCTCGTCCTCGCCTGTCAGGTATATCTTACGTCACACTCGATCTCGTCCTCGCCTGTCAGGTATATCTTACGTCACACTCGATCTCGTCCTCGCCTGTCAGGTATATCTTACGTCACACTCGATCTCGTCCTCGCCTGTCAGGTATATCTTACGTCACACTCGATCTCGTCCTCGCCTGTCAGGTATATCTTACGTCACACTCGATCTCGTCCTCGCCTGTCAGGTATATCTTACGTCACACTCGATCTCGTCCTCGCCTGTCAGGTATATCTTACGTCACACTCGATCTCGTCCTCGCCTGTCAGGTATATCTTACGTCACACTCGATCTCGTCCTCGCCTGTCAGGTATATCTTACGTCACACTCGATCTCGTCCTCGCCTGTCAGGTATATCTTACGTCACACTCGATCTCGTCCTCGCCTGTCAGGTATATCTTACGTCACACTCGATCTCGTCCTCGCCTGTCAGGTATATCTTACGTCACACTCGATCTCGTCCTCGCCTGTCAGGTATATCTTACGTCACACTCGATCTCGTCCTCGCCTGTCAGGTATATCTTACGTCACACTCGATCTCGTCCTCGCCTGTCAGGTATATCTTACGTCACACTCGATCTCGTCCTCGCCTGTCAGGTATATCTTACGTCACACTCGATCTCGTCCTCGCCTGTCAGGTATATCTTACGTCACACTCGATCTCGTCCTCGCCTGTCAGGTATATCTTACGTCACACTCGATCTCGTCCTCGCCTGTCAGGTATATCTTACGTCACACTCGATCTCGTCCTCGCCTGTCAGGTATATCTTACGTCACACTCGATCTCGTCCTCGCCTGTCAGGTATATCTTACGTCACACTCGATCTCGTCCTCGCCTGTCAGGTATATCTTACGTCACACTCGATCTCGTCCTCGCCTGTCAGGTATATCTTACGTCACACTCGATCTCGTCCTCGCCTGTCAGGTATATCTTACGTCACACTCGATCTCGTCCTCGCCTGTCAGGTATATCTTACGTCACACTCGATCTCGTCCTCGCCTGTCAGGTATATCTTACGTCACACTCGATCTCGTCCTCGCCTGTCAGGTATATCTTACGTCACACTCGATCTCGTCCTCGCCTGTCAGGTATATCTTACGTCACACTCGATCTCGTCCTCGCCTGTCAGGTATATCTTACGTCACACTCGATCTCGTCCTCGCCTGTCAGGTATATCTTACGTCACACTCGATCTCGTCCTCGCCTGTCAGGTATATCTTACGTCACACTCGATCTCGTCCTCGCCTGTCAGGTATATCTTACGTCACACTCGATCTCGTCCTCGCCTGTCAGGTATATCTTACGTCACACTCGATCTCGTCCTCGCCTGTCAGGTATATCTTACGTCACACTCGATCTCGTCCTCGCCTGTCAGGTATATCTTACGTCACACTCGATCTCGTCCTCGCCTGTCAGGTATATCTTACGTCACACTCGATCTCGTCCTCGCCTGTCAGGTATATCTTACGTCACACTCGATCTCGTCCTCGCCTGTCAGGTATATCTTACGTCACACTCGATCTCGTCCTCGCCTGTCAGGTATATCTTACGTCACACTCGATCTCGTCCTCGCCTGTCAGGTATATCTTACGTCACACTCGATCTCGTCCTCGCCTGTCAGGTATATCTTACGTCACACTCGATCTCGTCCTCGCCTGTCAGGTATATCTTACGTCACACTCGATCTCGTCCTCGCCTGTCAGGTATATCTTACGTCACACTCGATCTCGTCCTCGCCTGTCAGGTATATCTTACGTCACACTCGATCTCGTCCTCGCCTGTCAGGTATATCTTACGTCACACTCGATCTCGTCCTCGCCTGTCAGGTATATCTTACGTCACACTCGATCTCGTCCTCGCCTGTCAGGTATATCTTACGTCACACTCGATCTCGTCCTCGCCTGTCAGGTATATCTTACGTCACACTCGATCTCGTCCTCGCCTGTCAGGTATATCTTACGTCACACTCGATCTCAGTCACCAGCTTCAGCAGTTTCTCACCCGAATCAGCCACCAGTGCTGTATCATCAGCGAACAACGACTGACTCACTTCCTAAGCCCTCTCATCCACAACAGACCGCATACTTGCCCCTCTCTGCCAAAACTCTTGCATTCACCTCACTAACAACCCCATCCATAAACAAATTAAACAACCATGGAGACATCACGCACCCCTGCCGCAAAGCGACATTCACTGGGAACCAATCACTTTCCTCTCTTCGTACTCGTACACATGCCTTACATCTTCGATAAAAGAACTTTTCACTGCTTCTAGCAACTTGCCTCCCACGCCATATACTCTTAATATCTTCCACAGAGCATCTCTCTCTCTCTCTCTCTCTCTCTCTCTCTCTCTCTCTCTCTCTCTCTCTCTCTCTCTCTCTCTCTGGCGTTTTGATAAACGATTCGCGTTAACACCGCATGGTGTAAGAATCATTCGTGAAGAGATTGGGCGTTGTCTCGGGCGTTGTGCCATGCGTGGACTTAAATGCGTGTGAAGAACTTGCATGATCCCAGGTCGTTGTCGAGCTGAGGGGGGTGGGGCGCCTTGACGATTGCCTCATGCACACAAGCACGCTGTTGGAACTGCTCTTTCACTTGTTTTTCTTTCGTTGGAACACAACTCAGAATATATATCTTTTTTTTTCCTGTCTAACTCCACCACATGAGGGGAGGAAATGACTGCCAAAAAAAACAGGTTCGTTATGTCTAGTCAGCTGTTGCTTTCCCTATTTGTACGAACTCCTCTCATCCCCCTTCTAGATCAACACTCCTTTTTCCTTTTTTTTTTTATTCTCTTAGGGATTTGCGTCGTCAGTGAATGAAGCAATTACTGTTCTACACCCAAGTGCATGTAAAGTCAGTGAATGAAGCAATTGCTGTTCTACACCCAGTGCTTGTGAAATCAGTGAATGAAACAATTGCTGTTCTACACCCAGTGCTTGTGAAGTCAGTGAATGAAGCAATTGCTGTTGTACACCCAGTGCTTGTGAAATCAGTGAATGAAGCAATTACTTTTCTACACCCAGTGCATGTGAAATCAGTGAATGGAGCAATTACTGTTCTACACCCAGTGCATGTGAAATCAGTGAATGAAGCAATTGCTGTTCTACACCCAGTGCTTGTGAAGTCAGTGAATGAAACAAAATTTTTTCTCCTGACGCAGGAGCTGGCGTTTAAGGTATGGAGATCTATAGTTCAGGTGTTGGTACCACGCCACCTCCCTGGGAGATGGAGGCGAAGCATGGTGGTAAGGTGGCAGCGTGGTGCTGGGTCAGCCTCTCATACCCGAGAATGCCCTCAAGGGCGCATGGTTAGGGCATCAGGGCACAGCAAGGTCAGACACACTCAGACACAGAAGTCACAGCCAAGTCGTCACAGCCAAGCGAAGTCACAGCCAAGTCGTCACAGCCAAGCGAAGTCACAGCCAAGTCGTCACAGCCAAGCGAAGTTAGGCACAGCCTAGCGAAGTTAGGCACAGGAAAGTGAAGTTAGGCACAGCCTAGCGAACTTAGGCACAGGCAAGTGAAGTTAGGCACAGCCTAGCGAACTTAGGCACAGGCAAGTGAAGTTAGGCACAGCCTAGCGAACTTAGGCACAGGCAAGTGAAGTTAGGCACAGCCTAGCGAACTTAGGCACAGGCAAGTGAAGTTAGGCACAGCCTAGCGAAGTTAGGCACAGGCAAGTGAAGTTAGGCACAGCCTAGCGAAGTTAGGCACAGGCAAGTGAAGTTAGGCACAGCCTAGCGAATTAGGCACAGACAAGTGAATTAGGCACAGACAAGTGAATTAAGCACAGACAAGTGAATTAGGCACAGACAAGTGAATTAGGCACAGACAAGCGAAGAAGGCACAGCCAAGCGAAGTTAGGCACAGACAAGTGAAGAAGGCACAGACAAGCGAAGTGGGCATAGTTAGCCGGAGCAGGCACAGGCAAACAGCACAGCAAAGGCAGCACAGACAGTAAAAGCTTTACACAGGCAAACAAGGTGGAACAGGCAAACAGCACAGACGGTAAAAGCTTGGCACAGGCAAACAGCACAGACAGTAAAAGCCTTGCACAGACAAACAAGGCGGCACAGGCAAACAGCACAGACAGTAAAAGCTTGGCACAGGCAAACAGCACAGACAGTAAAAGCCTTGCACAGGCAAACAAGGCGACACAGGCAAACAGCACAGACAGTAAAAGCTTTGCACAGGCAAACAGCACAGACAGTAAAAGCTTGGCACAGGCAAACAAGGCAGGCGGCACAGGCAAACAGCACAGACAGTAAAAGCTTTGCACAGGCAAACAGCACAGACAGTAAAAGCTTTGCACAGGCAAACAGCACAGACAGTAAAAGCCTTACACAGGCAAACAAGGCGACACAGGCAAACAGGACTTTAAGACGACGACACACAGAAGACAAGACGCCCGGGCAGGTGGCACATGCGCTCTGTGAAAGCTAACATGAGAACATCAGTAATAAACATGGGGATGAGAATATCCATCTGACAGCCTGGAGACAAGTGGGGGTCCGGTCGTTAAGCCTGTCACGAGGGTCGTTGTCAGACGAGCTGTGTATTGAAGGACCTTCAATACACAGGGACCTTCCCCGGAGGGAACAGTGCTTGGTAACCATAGCTCTTCAAGGAAGGAGAATAACAGGGAAGGTTGTGTATCTTGAATGCTACTCTGGTAGGCTTCTGGTTAACACTGGTTCCAGGATGTGGAGGAGTTTCAGGAAGCTCCCTTATATTTATATTTTATTTATTTATTTTGCTTTGTCGCTGTCTCCCGCGTTTGCGAGGTAGCGCAAGGAAACAGACGAAAGAATGGCCCAACCCGCCCACATGCATATACATACACGTCCACACACGCAAGTATACATACCTATACATCTCAGTGTACACATATATATACACACACAGGCATATACATATATACACATGCACGCAATTCACACTGCCTTTCTTCATTCCCATCGCCAATATATATATATATATATATATATATATATATATATATATATATATATATATATATATATATATATATATATATATATATTTTTTTTTTTCATACTATTCGCAATTTCCCGCTGTTAGCGAGGCAGCGTTAAGAACAGAGGACTGGGCCTTTGGGGGAATATCCTCACCTGGCCCCATTCTCTGTTCCTTCTTTGAAAAAAAAAAAAAAAAAAAAAAAACCTAATTCTTCAGGGTTAGACCCACTTGGTATGTTCGTATCGTGATGGACACTACCAGGAATCGCGAAGTTGACTGAGGAAATTATCTGTGTGACTGTGGCATAGAAAACTGAGTGGACACACCCCAGGTACCGGTGCTTGTTCGATAGGGGAGCAGGACTTGTGACTGTGGCATAGAAATTGACTGGACAGACACCAGTTAATGTACTTTATTTGTTCGATGAGGGAGGAGGTCTGTCTAGGGAGTGGGTCACCCCTGCTCTTTGCCCTTTTCTGCGGCGTGGTTCAGTGTCGCAAGATCTGCTACAGTCGTAGCTGGTGCCGCAGTCGGGGAGTGAGACACAGAACTGAATGTGTTACTTTGTACTTCCACGTAATGTTGCCGTGCTGCTACCTCCGTACGGTTAGCTACATATCGCTCCTTCCATCACTGTTAGCGTGGATCTAAACGTCAGGCAGTTTAGTTAAAGAGGTTTGGGAAAACCTCACAGCTGTTCGAATTGTCCAGCTGTCCCGTCTATACGTCAAGGGTTTGTTTTGCCAGGCATGAGGAAGCCCCCCCTTAAAGCATACGTTCACTTACCTACTGACCCTGCAATACATTCACGTGTACAGCTGCCTGGGGAATCCACAGCTCCACTTCAGGCCCTGAGTGCGTGGATGTTTCAAAGCCTCGCTGGATCGTGGGGTCGAGGCTTCTGTGAACCGCAGCTCGAGGCCTCATGAGAAAGTGGTTTGTGTGTGTGTGGGTTCCCCGTAGAGAGGTTGTGACCCCGCGGGAGGGACGCTTCGCGGCAGTTGTCTGTTGTCCATGGCCTTGTAACACACACACACACACACACACACACACACACGTTTCCTAGTGCAGCAAGGTTCGGTGGGGACTGGCCCTGGGAAGGGGTCTCTGTACCGTTACACTGTTTATTTTTGGTAGTTTCACCAATACGTTTTTTAAAGTATTTAGTTTTCGTATGTTTTAGACACACTCCCCCCTTTAAAGAAACAGCTCTGTACCCGTGATCCATTTTTTTATCGTACTTTTCCATTCCTATCCCCATCTTCCTTCCCCCTCTAATCATCCAATTAGAGAAAAAGAAACAACTTCATAAATTACATTAATTTTCTGTCTTCTGTTGTCATATCTCAAGCTGCTTACGCGTTCACGGCTTTCTCAGGGGATAGCCACTACTACCCTCGCGTCCTCGAGTACATTTGTTCTGTCTTCGTCCACACTGCCTCCGGCACCGTACTTACTACGCTGTGTGGCTGTTACACCTATCATCGGATCACGTACCACTTCACCTCCAGCTCCCAGGCTCTAGACGTCACTGGCCACGGGCGGGACTCTACTACCATCAACACCTTTAACTAGCAGTCTATCTATCTCCTATAGGAGCTCCGCGAGACCCATCTTCGCCCTTTCCTTCTGCAGCAGCTCCATAGAAGTCCCGGCAGCTCCACCACGGAATTCCTGCTCCATTCTTCCTCCTGTCGTACCAGAAGTAACACACTCTCCCTGTAGCTGGACACACATTTTTTTTTTTTTTTTTTCATGTTACTACAGTTACAGTAATGAATCGAGTTCCCCTGAGTCGCACTTTCAAAGAGGCATAGAAAATAGTAACTTGAAGGAAAGCCTTTGTTGTTCAGCACCATTAAGCTGTTTCGTGTTTTGCTATAGCTAACATATATCCCCCCCTTCGTCTAAGATTAGCGTCTTTGCCCAAAGCTTGAACGTTCAGCGCCAAGCTTGCCTGAACCTTTCCCATCTTCTTTCATGAACCTCATGAAAAGTCTTCAACAACCCGTTTTCCTCGACACAGAAGATAGTGACATATGGTATGGGTTAGTCAGTGATGTACGGTACGTGAAGACCTGCACGCTATCTGGTGTTGAGAACTGTGGGTATCGAGTGGCGACACTGAGAATGAGTACAGTGATTATCAAGTGGCGACACTGAGAATGAGAACAGTGACTGTCACCGGCGGCGTTGAACAGTGACTCAGTGGCGACACTGATAATGAGAACAGTGACTGTCACCGGCAGCGTTGAACAGTGACTCAGTGGCGACACTGATAATGAGAACAGTGACCGTTAATGGCGACAATGATAATGAGAACAGTGACTGTCAGTGGCGACGATGATAATGAGAACAGTGACTGTCAGTGTCGACACTGATAATGAGAACAGTGACTGTCAGTGTCGACACTGATAATGAGAACAGTGACTGTCAGTGGCGACACTGATAATGAGAACAGTGACTGTCAGTGGCGACACTGATAATGAGAACAGTGACCGTTAATGGCGACAATGATAATGAGAACAGTGACTGTCAGTGGCGACGATGATAATGAGAACAGTGACTGTCAGTGGCGACGATGATAATGAGAACAGTGACTGTCAGTGTCGACACTGATAATGAGAACAGTGACTGTCAGTGGCGACACTGATAATGAGAACAGTGACTGTCAGTGGCGACACTGATAATGAGAACAGTGACTGTCAGTGTCGACACTGATAATGAGAACAGTGACTGTCAGTGGCGACACTGATAATGAGAACAGTGACTGTCTGTGGCGACGATGATAATGACAACAGTGACTGTCAATGACGACACTGACATTGGACAGGAAAATGAGAGTTATGAAGTGAGATGATACTGGCGTATTCTTGACTAAGGTAGACAAGGGCGGTGGTATTCAGTACATGCCAGACGCACCTATCGTACATGGCATTAGCATGCATGTGTTGTATGTTTAACGAATAACTTTGCTTCCTGCAGATCGCAAGCAACTTCATCCCGAAATTGACATTGCTCAAGAGTACGTTGCTCACAGAACAGGTTTTACATTATGTTTATTTTGCCACTGCTGGCTTTTAGCTTATAGAAAACAGCAGTGGTCAAGGCTTCATATATATATATATATATATATATATATATATATATATATATATATATATATATATATATATATGTGTGTGTGTGTGTGTGTGTGTGTGTGTGTGTGTGTGTGTGTGTGTGTGTGTGTGTTGGAAAGGATCACAATTTTGCGCGTGATCAAGATATTCCTATGAGTCCACGAGGAAAATGGAACACGAAAAGTTCCCAAGTGCACTTTCGTATAATAATCACATCATCAGAGGAGACACAAAAGAGAAATATCACAGTCAGTCGATTATTACACGAAAGTGCACTTGGGAACCTTTTGTGTTTCATTTTCCCCGTGGACTCATAGGAATATCTTGATCACGCGCAAAATTGTGATCCTTTCCAATATATATACACACACACACACACATATATATATATATATATATATATATATATATATATATATATATATATATATATATATATATATATATATATATATATGTATATTATGTATATATATATATATATATATATATATATATATATATATATATATATATATATATATATATATATATGAAGCATCCCAACTGACGGGCGGAGGAGCATGTCATAACTAGAAACACATGTTTCCATTGTTACTAAGGGGGTTTAGTCGGGTGTCTTCAGAGCGTGTGTGTGTGTGTGTGTGGAACAAGACCCCAGGGGGACGGGCTCGGCTGACTCCACCACCACATGCATCAGCTGCCGCCGACGTCGGGAATGTAAACGCACTTGAGTGTATTTTTTTTTTCTCTCTCTTCTCATGACTAATGAGAGAGAGAGAGAGAGAGAGAGAGAGAGAGAGAGAGAGAGAGAGAGAGAGAGAGAGAGAGAGAGAGAGAGATCTTATCCACTCACGGGTCACGGGATCACGACGTCTGATGCAGTGGTCCGTGTGTGTGTGTGATTGTTCTCTCCATCCCGATGGTGTCCATCCCCCGGCAGGTTGGCGCTGCTGAAGACCCCCTCCATTGTACAGGAGGTGGTATCTGGAGGAGGAGGGAGGAGTAAGGACCTGGGGCCTCTTAACGTAAACACCCCCTCCTCACCTCGCCGTGACCCTCGTCATGCGCACACGGTGTCCTCCTGTGTGTCTCTCGGGCGCCGTGAGGTTTTCCTGGGCATCTTACGAGCCGTGGGCTGTTCCTTGAGGAGTCTCTCTCCGGGAGGAGGAGGAGGAGGAGGCTCAAGACTCCATGCTCTGTAGGACGAGGTCGCTTGAACTAGGCAGTTATGTCGTTACGTCATGGTCTCCGTTTTCTTTTTTTCTTTTTTTAGACGCCATGTCAACATTACAGTGTTAGTTACTCGTATATTTTCATAAGTGGTTGTGAGGAGAGCAAGGGGAGAGAAATTGCTCAGAAAACGGGGGCAGTGCCTCTCTCATCCACCTTGCTCAGAAAACGGGGGGCAGTGCCGCCCTTCATCCTTGCTCTGAAAACGGGGGCAGTGCCGCCCTTTATCCTTGCTCAGAAAACGGGGGCAGTGCCGCCCTTCATCCTTGCTCAGAAAACGGGGGCAGTGCCGCCCTTCACCCATGCTCAGAAAACGGGGGCAGTGCCGCCCTTCACCTGTGCTCAGAAAACGGGGTCAGTGCCGCCCTTCACCTATGCTCAGAAAACGGGGTCAGTGCCGCTCTTCACCTATGCTCAGAAAACGGGAGTCGGTGCCGCCCTTCACCTCTGCTCAGAAAACGGGGTCAGTGCCACCCCTTCACCTCTCTTCAGAAAACGGGGTCAGTGCTACCCTTCCCTGCCCTGCAGGGTAGGGCACCCCAGATCTTATTTTTTTGACTCCAGAGGTGCGTATGTACCTCTCTGTCCGGGACTGCTCCTTGGAGATAGCAATACACGTGAGGCCTAATGTATAGATTATAACTGAATACTTTTTGCATAATGAGTTCTTGCAGGTTATAATGATTCGCTTAAGGTCATTTGAGCCTTTGGGCCTTCTTTTTGGGCCTTCTTTTCCTCTTTTTTTTTCATGACCTCAAACGTGGTAGTTTCCGGTCATTTCATGAACGTTTTCATACGGTTATTGTTTTCGCGTGACTCGTATCAATGGGGTGTGTTTGGTATGATAGATTGGAGCTCGTAGTTCATGTTGTTTGCATTCGGAAATTTCCTACCCACGTCCAGGACCTCCTCCCAAGCAAGGGTGAACGTTGGTGATGCATTCACGTTCTCGTAGGGTGAACGCTGAGGTAAATCCCCACGTCTGGTCCATTCATCATATTCACGTAGACATGTAAACAGAGGGGCGTGAAGATCTCTGGAGGAACAGTGGTAACATTGCCATGGATAGGAACTCTACAGAGATGAGGACCTCCCTAGTAACTGTTGGTTTAACTTGGAATGGTGGAAGTAACGCCTCGCTGACATTAGATCGGCTGCAGTCAGCACTGCTCCATCTGTGCCAGATGGGTAACAAGGCATCCCCCACCTGCGCTAGACGCTAGTGCAGCTCCACCTGTGACAGGTGTCACTGTAGGTCCACCTGTGACAGGTGTCAGTGTAGCTCCACCTGTGACAGGTGTCACTGTAGCTCCACCTGAGACAGGTGTCATTGTAGCTCCACCTGTGAGAGGTGTCGGTGTAACTCCACCTGAGACAGGTGTCATTGTAGCTCCACCTGTGAGAGGTGTCGGTGTAGCTCCACCTGAGACAGGTGTCATTGTAGCTCCACCTGTGAGAGGTGTCGGTGTAGCTCCACCTGTGACAGGTGTCAGTGTAGCTCCACTTGTGCATAATTTAGTGTCCTGTTCGTTATTATACAGATGGGAGGGAGGGAGAGGAGTGAAGCAGCTGGACATCAGAAATGGGGGAACATACAGAAGTAAGCTTTTGAAAGGTGTTGTGCATTGAGAGGTTGTGGGTCAGTTGTGTACGGCCGGGACACCTGTTGTACCTGTTGTGAGGTTTACACGGTGTAAGGACAGTGTGTACCTGTTGTGGGGTTTACACGACCGTGAGATGCTTGGGGCCGTAGGCTAAAGCCGGGGTTCTCACAAGATGACGGCGCGTCTCACCCGGGTAGTGGATGGTATAGAGGTAAAGTAGTTTGAGTGGCAAGGGGCGTGTAGGGACGTGATTCGAGCGTGTCCCCTGGCAAGCGAGGGAGGTAACTTTGTGGGCCTGGCTTGCATGGTTGTGCTGGTAGATAAAGACGCGTTGTACCCCCTCGTGGGCCTGCCTGGCTTGCATGGTTGTGCTGGTAGATAAAGACGCGTTGTACCCCTTGTGGGCCTGCCTGGCTTGCATGGTTGTGCTGGAGATAAAGACGTGTTGATTAGGTACATAGCCACACACTCGCGATATGAGACAGTCCATTTTGTTGCCAAGGGAGAAAGCGTCCAGTAGAGAGAAAATATTTTATTGTGATCGACAAATGTACACAGGTAGGATTGCCAGGTTCTTATGCGAATGCATCAACAGTATAGGACTGTATTAGAATCATGCCATAAAGCTGTGTATTATATACATGTTTTAGGTAGTAACTCATACTCAGCTTAGGGCATATGAATGCGCTTTCGCGCACACAGTATGTGTTAGACGCCCTTTAGCCTCTGCACACACGCTCACAGATACAAAGAAGCACACGTTGACAGACATACAGAAGTGCGGGCTGCAGTAAGGTTGAATTACAAGTCAAAAGAGCTCAAGACGTGCGACCTTACGTACACAGTTCTTGCGCAGAGATATTCCACATATATATATATATATATATATATATATATATATATATATACGCTCTTTGGATAACTATGGTCGACTTGAGTGAGTACATACAAGTGCTTTCCATCCCGTTAAACACCATAAGAGTTTTACGTAAGACACATGAACAGTCTTGATAGATTATGAAGTCTGTCGTATAAGAAGAGAGGAGGGAGCAGTGATCGCTGGTTGAAACGTATGTGGACGGGGCCATCCCGAATGCCTCGTCGCCACAGGGTGTTCCTGGGTGATTCTGGCGAAGCCCGTGGGAGGTGAGTAGACCAGGATGTGCACGGTGAGCTTGAGCAACTGACAACACCTGGTAGCGCCAGACGGCTCGACCCCAGGTGAAGTAGTCGTGGACGTGAAGGTGACGCGCGACTGTACGTACAGAGACGTACACACACACACTCTCTCTCTCTCTCTCTCTCTCTCTCTCTCTCTCTCTCTCTCTCTCTCTCTCTCTCTCTCTCTCTCTCTCTCTCTCTCTCTCTCTCTCAGTTTACCTATCACAAGTTATATTGTGTTCCTCCTCCTCCCATTCCTTTTTCTCCCGCCACCTTCAGCTTGTCTAGCACCTCCCTTCCTCCAGACCCACTCACCATCACCGTATCTTACTCCTACCACTCCACGTCCTCCTCCTCCCCCCACACTCCCACCCTCGCCTTATCTTATCCCCGTGTCACGCCGCCACCCCACACTGAGCGGAGCAGCTGATAATTCACTTAACCATTTCACGCAGTCTGTCTTGATTAATGAACGGCCTTGTGCTGTCATAAGCTGCACTTTTACCTCTTAAGCTTATCTTTAGATTTTATGCTTTTGGTCCTCCGTAAAACCCCAGAGAAGGCCCATGCCACCCCCTCAAGATCAGTAGGTTCTTCCCCTTTGCGTGAGACTCCTTATTCTAGGGTCAGGGGGTTTTCTCCCTTCTAGAATCAGGGTTTTGTGTCTAGGGCCGGACCTACTAGTAGGGTTAGGAATCACCCCTTTTCCCTGGTCGTTCTTCACCGTGTAGAACCAGGCAAGTTACAAGTACCCAGTGTCGTCACTTGAGACTGTGATGTGAAGCACAGGGTCTGTCCTCCAGTGTCGTCTACCTCTCTTCTGTTGAGGGGGAGGGAGACCAAAGCCTCGGGGTGTGGTCGTCTTGCCTGTAGTTGGCCAGGTAGCTATGTCACGTCCCGCATGGATCTCCAGGCGAGCGTCACTATACGTCGCTGAAGGTTGACTTGACACTGGAGAACCTCTCGTTCAAGTAGGAGGGTTAGTTGGAGTCTCAGGGTCGTCCTTGTAGGACTGAGATGGGCCTTGTAGATGTCTTAGTCTCAGATGTCGGGTCGAGGTCTTCCTCTTCAGGATGAGCGTCTCCCTCTTCAGGATGAGCGTCTCCCTCTTCAGGATGAGCGTCGTGTACGTAAGGAAGGGTTGGAGGAAGGGCCGTTGTCGTCGCTCGTCGTTAGAACCTGTCGTAGTCCTCCTGCATGTCCTCCTGGGTGCTGGTCCTGGTGCAGTGCTTCAGGCGGGAGTCGAGGGCGAGAACCTTGTGCTTCAGCAGGATGATGGCCGCCAGCGCCGTCACCAACGCCATGACCACGATCGTCACCACCACCGCCGACCCCACCGACCCGACGCTCTGCAACAATAACACAGCCGGTTCATTCCAAGCGTCCCGCTGGTCAAGGGATACTCTCATGCAGAAACTACAGGCTAATTGTATTCCTCATGAGCCTCCCCAGTGATGTAAACATGAGACGACAAGTGAGTGTACTTTAACCTCATTTGGCGTGGGTAATATCCTCAACATTTCAACTCGTTCGTGGCTTTATGTGTGTATAAGGGCTAACAGGAGTGTGGCTTCGCAAAGACAAGATAACTGAATCATTAATTGTGAAATAACAACACCTAGTGGGATGTTATGGCTCGAGCTTGTACCACCAGTGTGTTCAGTTGTAATTTCATCCAGTCGGGGTGTTGAAAAGGTCAGCACCAGTAGGGTGTTGTGAGTTTAAGACTACAGGGATGTTAAGAAGGTCAGACCACAGGAGTGATGATGTGTCGTGTGCTCACACCACTGGGAAGTAACTAAGACATGTGTCGTAATATTACACAGCCGGTGTGAGGAACCCACTGTAGTGATGGTCATAATGGGTTATGGTATCAGTTTACAGAGATGGCGTATCGTGCACCCCTACAACAATGATACAGTGATCATGTGTCGAGGTATTGTGTAAGATCACAGTAATGGGGTAGTGCTGAGCCCGATACAACTGGGGTACAGTGGTGGTCATAAGACGTTGGGTTGCTGTATGACTTAAGGTTACATCACCGGATTGATATTGTGTTGTGAGCTCAGGGGAGAGGAATGTTGTATTGTATGGTGGACCAGGTGAGGAGCGAGCGAGAGGAAATGAAACATTCCTTGTACTGGTTGAGAGACAAGGTGAGTAGCAGAACCCTACATGTGAATCATACCTCTAGGTGTTACATTAACCTCTCAGCTGTTGACTTGGCCTTATTGAAACAGGGGAAGAATCTGGAGGTTCATGAAGGTGTTGAATGGGTGAGAACAGTGTGGGAAGATGAGGTTCAACTCCTCACAGAATCCTGTTATGGCAAGAGGCTGAGGATGTAGGTGATAGAGTGGTTATTGCCTGCCGGAGGTGCATTTGTTGAATATAACAATGGAAACATCACGGGTAAATCTGAAATTTGGGGATTACACTTGATTGTTCCGTTGTCCTGCATCCGTTTTGACCTTGACGTGAATTTGATAGCTACACTTGATCTTTTTCCCCGTTGTCCTGCATCCGTTTTGACCTTGATGTGAATTTGATAGCTACACTTGATCTTTTTCCCCGTTGTCCTGCATCTGTTTTGACCTTAATGTGGTGAATTAATTCATACTGTAAGGGTAAGAAGAAAATTGTTTTGCTAGTCTCACAAGTGACGTGTTTACAGTATTATTGTTGTTGTGTTCTGCATGATTTGTGATTCTGAAGGAAGTTATGTGTTGGAATGTCATTGGATCATGATATTTTCCTGCCTTTGGCTTCACCAGCAGACCTGGGTGGTGCAGAGGGACGATGACTGCTGTCCGCAGGAGGTGGCGCCGAAGAAGACGACGAGCGCTTCTTTCACCGCGTCGGCCTTCCCGAGACACGGCACCCGGTTCTTCTCCGAGAGGGCGTTGCACAGGGCCACAGAGAGCTGGAGGCGGCTGCAGGAGGAGGAGGAGGAGGCCATGGGTTACTCGCACCTTGAGGCAGCGCCGGCCAGCGTTCATCATGACTTTACTCTCTTGCAGAAAATATAACAGGTAATGTACTGTTGTGTCGTCTGGCTTAAACACACACACACACACACACACACACACACACACATATATATATATATATATATATATATATATATATATATATATATATATATATATATATATATATATATACATGAGTCATACATACATTAAATAACCTTACCAACCAGTCAACAATACAGTCACCCCCTTTTTTAATAAATTCCACTGCAATACCATCCAAACCTGCTGCCTTGCCGGCTTTCATCTTCCGCAAAGCTTTTACTACCTCTTCTCTGTTTACCAAATCATTTTCCCTAACCCTCTCACTTTGCACACCACCTCGACCCAAACACCCTATATCTGCCACTCTGTCATCAAACACATTCAACAAACCTTCAAAATACTCATTCCATCTCCTTCTCACATCACCACTACTTGTTATCACCTCCCCATTTACGCCCTTCACTGAAGTTCCCATTTGCTCCCTTGTCTTACGCACCCTATTTACCTCCTTCCAGAACATCTTTTTATTCTCCCTAAAATTTACTGATAGTCTCTCACCCCAACTCTCATTTGCCCTTTTTTTCACCTCTTGCACCTTTCTCTTGACCTCCTGTCTCTTTCTTTTATACTTCTCCCTGAGGATTGGCGGAATGCGTGCATAGTGCCATTGTACAAAGGCAAAGGGGATAAGAGTGAGTGCTCAAATTACAGAGGTATAAGTTTGTTGAGTATTCCTGGTAAATTATATGGGAGGGTATTGATTGAGAGGGTGAAGGCATGTACAGAGCATCAGATTGGGGAAGAGCAGTGTGGTTTCAGAAGTGGTAGAGGATGTGTGGATCAGGTGTTTGCTTTGAAGAATGTATGTGAGAAATACTTAGAAAAGCAAATGGATTTGTATGTAGCATTTATGGATCTGGAGAAGGCATATGATAGAGTTGATAGAGATGCTCTGTGGAAGGTATTAAGAATATATGGTGTGGGAGGCAAGTTGTTAGAAGCAGTGAAAAGTTTTTATCGAGGATGTAAGGCATGTGTACGTGTAGGAAGAGAGGAAAGTGATTGGTTCTCAGTGAATGTAGGTTTGCGGCAGGGGTGTGTGATGTCTCCATGGTTGTTTAATTTGTTTATGGATGGGGTTGTTAGTGAGGTAAATGCAAGAGTTTTGGAAAGAGGGGCAAGTATGAAGTCTGTTGGGGATGAGAGAGCTTGGGAAGTGAGTCAGTTGTTGTTCGCTGATGATACAGCGCTGGTGGCGGATTCATGTGAGAAACTGCAGATGCTGGTGACGGAGTTTGGAAAAGTGTGTGGAAGAAGAAAGTTAAGAGTAAATGTGAATAAGAGCAAGGTTATTAGGTACAGTAGGGTTGAGGGTCGAGTCAATTGGGAGGTGAGTTTGAATGGAGAGAAACTGGAGGAAGTGAAGTGTTTTAGATATCTGGGAGTGGATCTGTCAGCGGATGGAACCATGGAAGCGGAAGTGGATCATAGGGTGGGGGAGGGGGCGAAAATTTTGGGAGCCTTGAAAAATGTGTGGAAGTCGAGAACATTATCCCGGAAAGCAAAAATGGGTATGTTTGAAGGAATAGTAGTTCCAACAATGTTGTATGGTTGCGAGGCGTGGGCTATGGATAGAGTTGTGCGCAGGAGGATGGATGTGCTGGAAATGAGATGTTTGAGGACAATGTGTGGTGTGAGGTGGTTTGATCGAGTAAGTAACGTAAGGGTAAGAGAGATGTGTGGAAATAAAAAGAGCGTGGTTGAGAGAGCAGAAGAGGGTGTTTTGAAATGGTTTGGGCACATGGAGAGAATGAGTGAGGAAAGATTGACCAAGAGGATATATGTGTCGGAGGTGGAGGGAACGAGGAGAAGAGGGAGACCAAATTGGAGGTGGAATGATGGAGTGAAAAGGATTTTGTGTGATCGGGGCCTGAACATGCAGGAGGGTGAAAGGAGGGCAAGGAATAGAGTGAATTGGAGCGATGTGGTATACAGGGGTTGACGTGCTGTCAGTGGATTGAATCAGGGCATGTGAGGCGTCCGGGGTAAGCCATGGAAAGCTGTGTAGGTATGTATATTTGCGTGTGTGGACGTGTGTATGTACATGTGTATGGAGGGGGTTGGGCCATTTCTTTCGTCTGTTTCCTTGCGCTACCTCGCAAACGCGGGAGACAGCGACAAAGTATAAAAAAAAAAAAAAAAATATATATATATACATATATATATATATATTCCTATGAGTCCACGGGGAAAATGAAACACGATAAGTTCCCAAGTGCACTTTCGTGTAATAATCACATCATCAGGGGAGACAAAAGAGAGAAATATAAGTCAGTTGATATACATCGAAGAGACGAAGCTAGGACGCCATTTGGTAAACATGTGATTGTCCAAAACATACAACGAGCGTTCATAAACTTATCATTTTACAAATTTTATCAACAATGAAGTTATCTAATTTGTATAGACCATCACTAATATTAAGATTATAATTCTTTGTGTATTTAGCAATAGAAGATTCAATGATATTTCTCCTGGTAATAGAGTTAATAACTGAGATGGCGGTACTCCAGTCAGTACAATGATCATAGTTTTTAACGTGATTAAACAAGGCATTTGATTCTTGTCCCGTTCTTATACTATATTTATGATGCTTACGTCTAACAGAAAGATCCTTACCAGTCTGACCAACATAAAATTTATCACATTTTCCACAAGGCACCTTATAGATGCATCCAAGAGAATTTTCTGGTGAATTACTGATTAAGATATTCTTTATAGTATTGTTGTTGCTAAAGGCAACATCTACATTAAAGGATTTAAGCAACACGGGAAGCAAAGTGAAATTATTATTAGAAGGGAGAACTAAAAGATTCTTGGTGTCATGGAGAGTGGTTTGGTGAAGAGAGAAGAGGTGGTACAAGTCTTAAATAAAATGAAATAGGGCAAGGCGGCTGGAAAAGGTGGTATTGCTGTTAAATTTACAGAGAAATGGGGTGACTGTGTCGTTGATTGGTTCGTTCGGATTTTTCGTGTATGTATGGATCATGGTGAAGTGCCCGAGGATTGATAACAGTACATGTGCTACTGAATTAAGGTAAGGAAGTTCAAGGGTGTCTTCAAACTACAGAGGTGTATGTTTGTCGAGTATACCTTGTATGTTGTATGGGAGGATATTGATGAAGAGGGTGAAGGCATGTACAGAGCACTAGATTGGGGAGGAGCAATTTGTTTTGAGAAGGTGTGGAGGATGTGTGGATCAAGTACTTCCTTTAAAGACAGTTTGTGAGAAATACTCATAGAAGCAGTTGGATTTATATGTAACAATAATGGATCTGGAGAATGCATATGATAGGACTGATAGAGATTCCTTGTGGAAGGTCTTAAAAGTATGCAGTGTGGGAGGAAAGCAGCAGGAAGCAGTTTTTATCACGGGTTTAAGGTATGTGTACGAGTAGGAAGAGAGGAGAATGATTGGTTTCAAGTGAAGGTTAGTCTGCGGCAGGTGTGTGTGATGTCACCATGGTTGTTGAATTTATTTATGGATGGGGTAGTTAGGGAGGTTAATGCAAGAGTTTTAGAGAGAGGGGCGAGTATGCAGTCTCTAGAGACAGGGGAAGAGAGGGCCTAGGAAGTGAGTCAGTTGTTGTTCGCCGATGATACAGCACTGATGGCTGATTCGAGTGAGAAGCGACAGAAGTTGATGACTGAATTTGGAAGAGCGTGCGAAAGGAGGACATTGAGTAAATATGAATAAGAGCAAGGTGATTAGGTTTAGTAGGGTTGAGGGACAAGTCAATTTGGAGGTAAGTTTGAATGGAGAAAAATTGGAAGTGAAGTGTTTTCGATATTTGGGAGTGGACATGACAGCAAATGGAATCATAGAAGCAGAAGTCATAGGGGAGGGGAGGGAGCGAAGGTTCTGGGAGCGCTGAAGAATGTATGGACAGAGAGAGCGTTATCTGGCTGGGCAAAAATAGGTATGTGTGAAGGCATGTGGTACTGATAAGACTGTACAGAGGAGGGTGGATGCGTTGGCAAATGAGATGTTTGAGGACAGTATGTGGTGTGAGGTGGTTTGGTCGAGTGAGTAACGAAAGGGTAAGGGAGGCTTGTGGTAGTAGAGAGAGTGTGGTTGAGTGAGCTGCAGATTTCGACCCTGTCACTTACTTGCACTCATACGTGTCCAGTTCAGTGGTGAGGAGGTCACTGACGTGGGTCACGTTGGCCTTCTCCTCAACGCATTTGATGAATTTCTTGAACCTCCAGCAGCTGGAGCTCTGCAGGAGGCCTGGAAAAAAAAAAAAGAAATGTAAACCATATGATGCTTTCAGAATCTGTTGCTTTATCGTAGAGTCACATATCTCTGGTACAGAAAGGAGGTTAGGAAGTATGACCAGACTGCATGCAGAAGTCTTTTGAGAGACCGAATGTTCAAAAATGTCGTTTTCTGATAACCCTATGTTTGCAGGACATCCTGTGTTATTATGTTAGAAGTAGGGCAGCGTGAAGTGCTAAGGTTCTCCAAGAGATGAAAGGACTCAGAGGAAAGAGAAACAGAAGGTGATGTAGTGGTCTGCCAGGAGCCGAATGACGAGTTGAAAAGGATATTTGGTTTTTGTTTCACAGCGGAAGACCATTATGGTCCTGACGCCAGTAAGACACGGGGGGGTCCTTGTTGTCCATGACAGCCCGTTCTCTGGTGTGCCATTCCTGGCACAGGTCAGGTGTCTGTGTTCAGGGTGCCTTTTACTGGCACAGGTCAACCCGTGTGTAACTAGTGTAGTGGGTTTTTAGGAGGATGTGTGTGTGTGTGTGTGTGTGTGTGTGTAAAATACGTCTGTAGTACAGGATATAAAAACCTTCATTAACTAATGGACTACATCCGCTATAAGAACGGTATCCGTTTAACGTGTCAGTATTCAAACCTTATTGATATCCGACACGGATTAATGTTGGGGGCCGGTTTTGATTTCGAGAGTCGCTCGAATTAATACATGCGTTGGGTGCTCAGCTGCAAAGCAGTCTTCCACCCCCTCCCTCTAACCCCTGATCTTTACCACGGTGTAAACACTAACAGAAATGATGTTCATCGTATTTATTTTCCTGTAATAAGGTTGGCTGTCTTTAAATTCACTAGCATAAGTTTCTATTTTTTTTCTTGAGGGAACCTTCAGCTAGTTGTATACAAAATGGAAGCGAAATGACCTTTCCATTATATATATATATATATATATATATATATATATATATATTCCTATGAGTCCGCTGGGAAAATGAAACACGGTAAGTTCCCAAGTGCACTTTCGTGTAATAATCACATCATCTTAGACTACAGAATACCGTTGAGTTATCTCTAACAATAACTGCAGCGACCGTAAGCGTTGCCCGTGTTTTACCAGTGACATAAGAGGAAATGCTTCCTGCTGATGGAATTCCCTCTGCCGCCGGAGAAAAGGATGTGATGAGAAGGTTTACTGGTGAAAAAGATAAGCGGTCAGGAAGGATCCTTTCCTCCGTAGCACCCCGAGCTTCTTCTCTCATTCAATAGATTGTTTATATTATTTATCACTGGACTCGCCTCCTTGAGGCTTTTACGTCTGGCGAGGCTGTATCATCGTCAGATAAAGAGAGGACGTTCTCTGTAGAAGTTCTCGCGCCTCAAAGGGGATCCGGCCTTACCCTGCTACTGGTTATAGAGCAGCCTTATAGCAGCAGGAGCCCCTAGATAAGGGGTCCTTGGGGTACATGATTATATATATATATATATATATATATATATATATATATATCCCTGGGTATAGGGGAGAAAGAATACTTCCCACGTATTCCCTGCGCGTCGTAGACGGCGACTAAAACGGGTGGGAGCCGGGGGCTGGAAATCCACCCCTCACGGTTTTTGATTTTCCAAAAGAGGAACAGAGAAGGGGGCCAAGTGAGGATATTCCCTCAAAGGCGCAGTCCTCTGTTCTTAACGCTACCTCGCTAATGCGGGAAATGGCGAATAGTATGAAAAAAAATATATATGTATATACGATGGTGGGGGGGGGGGATACTGCTCATGTATTCCCTGCTTTTCGTAGAAGGCGACTAAGAGGAGCGGGAGATGATGCCCGGAAGTCCTCCCTTCCTGTATTACCTTCCAAAAGAAGGAATAGAGCAAAGAGCCAAGCGAGGAATTCTTGCCTCTAAGGCTCATCCATCCGTTCGTCTCGCTACCTCGCCCACACGGGAAACGGCGAGTGTGCATAGATATACGTCATTGCCTCAGGATATCTCTTTAATGAAAGAGCACCGCTCTTACTCTAGGAGCCTCTGGCATCGAGTTTGCGCTGCTTCTAGTGGCAGGGAAAACTGGACTCCTTTGGCGTGTGGAGTTTCTCGACGAGTTTCTCGCAGTCGTCCTCAGACCGTAATGCAGTCTCGCTGAGGGTGACTCTTCACTCGCGGCGTCGCCTCGTAAGCGGGCGCTGACTAGTGATGCACACACACACACACACACACACACACACACACACACACATACACACACACACACACACACACACACACATATACACACACACACACACACACACAGACGCACACACTCCCTCTGTACGTAATGTACGTAAACCATCAGCCCTCAGACTACACCGAGCTCCCCTCCTCCAGACCTCCTTGCCTGGTCTCTCTCTCTCTCTCTCTCTCTCTCTCTCTCTCTCTCTCTCTCTCTCTCTCTCTCTCTCTCTCTCTCTCTCTCTCTCTCTCTCTCTCTCTCTCTCTCTCTCTCTCTCTCTCTCTCTCTCTCTCTCTCTCTCTCTGGCGTCACGGGTACGTACTGGTGATGAGGGAGAGGTCGCCAGTGTTGCAGAGGCTGGCGTGGACGGCCCTGAGCCCCGCCAGCCACACGTCAAAGGTCTGCCTCCCCTGGGCCACCGTGCACCCGCTGTCCACGATGTCCGACGTGCAGTTTAGGGCGTCGTCCAGTCCCCTGGGAAAAGAAAAATAGAAGTGGTTTACCATAACGCGTCAGGCGTAGGTCAGGGCCTCGTCCACACACACACCTCCATCCTGGGAATAAAATGACGGCACTGTAAGCCGGTCAGGTGCCATCCAGCATCCTGGGAAGAGAATGGTAACCTCTCAGTGTGTTTGACCGTGTCGTCCACCCTCCTGGGAATGAAGAGTGTCGATGCACTGCGACAGGTGGAGGTCTGGTCGTGGTTCGCTTCCACCCCGGGAAATGTACGAGTCTATGGCAGTTCCCGCCGTCATCCACTCCCCTTAGGGCTAAAAAGATGATTATGATGCATTCAGTTCAAGTTGGACTTCAGCTTGACCGGGATATTCTGGCTTATATAAACGTTCGTTAATGGTAGGTTACGTTACGTTACGAAAGAAGTATCCCGGTGACTCGTTTACGTTCTCTCTCTCTCTCTCTCTCTCTCTCTCTCTCTCTCTCTCTCTCTCTCTCTCTCTCTCTCTCTCTCTCTCTGTCGACTGTTGCCGTGCAAAACGGACGTGACAAGATCAGAGAACGTAATTTCTGGATCTCGATACTTGTCTGTCATCATTCATATAACAGGTCGTAGCTGTTGGGAATTGTGTGGGGTGTTAAGAGTTTCCTAAAGCTTTGCGGTGTAAGGAAAGAAATAGATGCCACAAGGGCCCAGCACACACTTTTTCGGGTCGCCACCGGCCACACGTCAGTCATGTGATGCATATGAAGGAGTGTATGTGGCCCCTTTGTACCTCAATTGGTATTTTCTGTATCTGTTTATAACTGTATTTATTCCTCTGTACCATGGAAACACGAGCGAGGGAAAACATGGCCCTCGAGACTCACTCGCAGAAATCCTTTGCGTTCCTGAAGGTGCAGTTGCGACCGACGGGCGTCAAGACGTGGCAGAGGAGGTTCTCCGACACGTCGCTGAAGCAGGTGTCGGCCATGGCGGGCTGGCACGAGTCTCCTCCGTCGGAGTCGTCCTCCAGGCTTTCGTCGTAGAAGTCATTGTCGTCGCTGCTGGGAGAGTCCGGGTTCTCCTGGCAGCTCCCTGGCAGGTGAGGAAAAGAACGAACTATCAGAGAAGGTCCACCTCGAGGTGAGGGTGACATCTCAGACATGGTCCACCTCGAGGTGAGGGTGACATCTCAGACATGGTCCACCTCGAGGTGAGGGTCACATTCATATTCATGATTAATGCAGACATGGTCCACCTCGAGGTGAGGGTCACATATATACTCATGATTAATGCAGATATGGTCCACCTCGAGGTGAGGGTGACATATGATTAATGCAGACATGGTTCACCTCGAGATAAGGGTCACATTCATATTCATGATTAATGCAGACATGGTCCACCTCGAGGTGAGGGTCACATATGTACTCATGATTAATGCAGATATGGTCCACCTCGAGGTGAGGATGACATATGATTAATGCAGACATGGTCCACCTCGAGGTGAGGGTCACATTCATATTCATGATTAATGTAGACATGGTCCACCTCGGGATGAGGGTCGCATTCATATTCATGATTAATGCAGACGTGGTCCACCTCGAGGTGAGGGTGACAGTTATAATCATGATTAATGCAGACATGGTCCACCTCGAGGTGAGGGTGACAGTTATAATCATGATTAATGCAGACATGGTCCACCTCGAGGTGAGGGTGACAGTTATAATCATGATTAATGCAGACATGGTCCACCTCGAGATGAGGGTCACATAAGTTTTATTCATGATTAATGCAGTACTGTGACCTGATCAGGTACAGATCATCAGTTAAAAGATTAATTTGGCCCCCCCCCCCCCGTTACTCTTTTTTTTTATCATGAAACTTAATAGCCTAGTCATTGCTTCAACTTGGCTGGTGGTGGTGGTGGTGGTGGTGTGTGCAAGGAGGTGGACGTGTGGATGTTTTCATCACCACAAAAGTACCAGCGCACCAGGGGGTGATCGTTACGGGGATACAGGACACAGGCTCTGGGTACAGACCGAGTGTACGAGACTGTCAGACCTTGTGTTCGCGTGGAGTGGCTGGCTGGTAATGTGGGAGGATTTTGAGTGTGTGTGTGTGTATATGTGTGTGTGTGTTGCTTTCGGTGTTAGCTGTTTGAATCTGTCTATTCTGAGTTTGTGTGACGAGTTGCATGCACTGTGGTGTGATATTACGGGGTTGTCTTTTCACCCAATGTCTTAACCTTCTCTTTACTGCCATATTATATTTACGTTTTCTTTGATAGCTGACTTGTCACGTTTTCGCTGATGGACCTTCCTTTGCTAATGTCTTTTTTTTTTTTTTTTTTTGCGAGTGGGATGAGCAGACTGGTATTGCCTTCTGTGATTTGGGATTGATATATCCAGTGAACACTTTAACCAGAACGTCTTCCTATACAGGTTATCTGGAATTGATTTCGACACCTGACACAATCAAGAAATAGTTCAACACTCTTAAGGCCCAGCAAACGTAACAGGTCCCTCCAATCGTGGGTCTGTCTGCCCAGAATTTAGTGTCTGCCGGATAACTACAAGACCCTTGGTCCGATCTAATCAGAATTTGGTATGAAGATACGTGG
The DNA here is from genome assembly GCF_036320965.1 of Panulirus ornatus. Lineage (NCBI taxonomy): Eukaryota > Metazoa > Arthropoda > Malacostraca > Decapoda > Palinuridae > Panulirus > Panulirus ornatus. The sequence goes on from NC_092279.1 coordinate 4,488,456, forward strand.
GAATGAAACAAATGCCTGCTATTAACCTCGGGGTCAAAAGGTCAAAGCCACTTAGCTGGTGTCCAGATGTTTTCGTTTCTGGCCAGTAATCCAGCGGGTCGGATTTCAACATACGAGTGTTTACCTTTACGCAAGAGAAGGTCTTGATTCTCTTTGATGTGATCAGATCAGACGTCGAAGTCATTGCCACGCTTGTGTACGATATTATTTATCTTACACAATGATTTGTGTTGTATGGACAACAGCAAGACTTAGCCAACATGTAAGTTCCCCTCGGGGCAAGGGAGGCACACTTTGGTTTTGAGGCGAGGGTAAAGTTCAGTGCCGCGTTTGTATATGATTTTTTTTGTGTTTGAGGACAGTGACTCCAGTTTCACAGGAGAGGGTGGAGTGTGGTGTGTCGTTAGGAGGTGGTGACGCCGCGTGCGTTCCCCTTGGTTTCCGTTACGGCTCTTGTTGGTTTTAGGGTCAGTGGTGAGGAGGGGGTGTTTTCTATCACAACTCGTTCGATCGACAAAGAATGTTTCCGGTACACGCCTTACCCACCACCACCTCTGCCACCCTATTATATGCCACTGATACCACGACTCCCTCTGCCATGAATCAACATATTGGCTCCTCCACACCCCCACTGTGCCACCACTTTTTTTTTGACTCTCCTTCCGCCTCAGCCACCACTCCTCCTACCTCTGCCACCAGTTCTGGTACCAGATATTCCACTACCACCTCCACCACCTTTGCCACCATCGCCGTGAGTGTCAGAGAGCATTTGAAGGTAGTAAGGGAATCAATTCTGGCCTAGTGAAAACGGAGTTTGAGATGGTCATAAAGGAATCGGCTTTTCCCCGTCTGTTTCATAGGATGAATGCAAAACCCATTGCCCAATATCATCAGAAGTCTGTGTCAAGACTTGGAAAAAGAACAGGTAACCCTTGAGTGTAATGGTGGAAAGAGTCTGTGTCAAGACTTGGAAAAAGAACAGGTAAACCCTTGAGTGTAAGGGTGGAAAGGACATGGTCACACCCACGTCTTGCGTTGATTCTGGAGTGATTTTTTTCACCAGGACGATCTGCATAAACAAATAGCACGAACATTTTTTCCCCCAGGACGAAAAAGGGCTCTATTGATTCCCAGGTGAAGAAGTCATAAAAGGTGTAGATGTGCGGAGGGAGTGTAAGAAAAAGAAAATTACTCGTGCAAGAAGCAGGGTTTAAATGGAGGTCGTCTATCACAGAAAATTAGAGATAGATGGTGATAGATGGTGTATTTTGTCACCCCCTCTTAGACCCTCTGCTAGACGTAGATTCCTCTAATGCGTCACTCACGAGACGGTAATCATAACCTGGTCTCGCTGTTCAAGTCGTTATGTGGCGGCCTGGCTTGAACGTCAAGTGTTTCATGTGTTCCTCAGACCAGAGCCGAGGACGAGTTAGACCCATTTCAGGCCCATGATCCTGAAGACGCCTTACCTCTTGTGGTATGAAGCAACACCTGCAGGTGTGTGTGTAGGCATGATTTGATTGTCCCTATAGCAAGTGTTCAGGACCGAACGGTAAACACAAGAGGGCGGGCGATTTGAAATAGTAACCCCAGACGGGTTCTTAGGGTTTGATGATGGTACCCCTGACGGTTTCTTAAGTATTATAAAGGTACCCCTGGACGGTTTCTTAGGGTTAATAAAGGTACCCTTGACGGTTTCTTAGGCATAATAAAGGTACCCTTGACGGATTCTTAGGCATAATAAAGGTACCCTTGACGGTTTCTTAGGCGTAATAAAGGTACCCTGTACGGTTTCTTAGGTTTGATGAAAGTACCCCTGACGGTTTCTTAGGGTTGATAAAGGTACCCCTGACGGTTTCTTAGGTTTGATGAAGGTACCCCTGACGGTTTCTAAGGTTTGAAAAAGCCTAGAAACCCAGGCTTCGCAGTGACCTAAGTCAAAAGTCTTTACAATATGGGGTAACTTCGACAGAGTGTGACTCACGATGAGCTGTTTTGAATTAGAATTACAGTTCTTAATTGAATATTGAATTCTTAAAAAGATCAAAGATGTAATACTGACGTGGGATATAGTCCCTTTGAAGTGACATAAGGTTAAGAGACGGAACAAGTTGATGTAGACGCCATGAACACCTTCGAAAATCAGTAAGGCAATGTTTCCATCTGTTCTGGTACGTAGTAAAAGAATAATACATGAAGAAAATACATTATACAGCGATTCATTTTTTTTTTCTTCGAAAATCAGTAAGGCAGAGTTTCCATGTGTTCTGGTACTGTAGTAAAAGAATACATGAAGAAAATACATTATACAGTAATTCATTTTTTTTTCTCTCTCTCTCTCATTCTAAATCCTAAGAATTACTGCAGGAAAGGATGGAATTAATCCTGTAAGATTTAACTGCAGGATTTTTTTCTTTTTTTTCTTTTTTTACTTTTCGAATTAGGCCATTTACATGTTGAAGTGAATGTGGCTTTGGAATTGTCTGTGACCACTAATGAAGGTGTTTTAAAGACTCTCTCTCTCTCTCTCTCTCTCTCTCTCTCTCTCTCTCTCTCTCTCTCTCTCTCTCTCTCTCTCTCTCTCTCTCTCTCTCTCCCTCCCTCCCTCCCTCCCTCCCTCCCTCCCTCCCTCCTCCTCCTCCTCCTCCGCCTCCTCTCTCTCTCTCTCTCTCTCTCTCTCTCTCTCTCTCTCTCTCTCTCTCTCTCTCTCTCTCTCCTCCCTCCCTCCCTCCCTCCCTCCCTCCCTCCCTCCCTCCCTCCTCCTCCTCCTCCTCCTCCTCCTCCTCCTCCTCCTCCTCCTCCTCGTCTCTCTCTCTCTCTCTCTCTCTCTCTCTCTCTCTCTCTCTCTCTCTCTCTCTCTCTCTCTCTCTCTCTCTCTCTCTCCCTCTCCCTCCCTCCCTCCCTCCTCCTCCTCCTCCTCCTCCTCCTCCTCCTCCTCCTCCTCCTCTTCTCTCTCTCTCTCTCTCTCTCTCTCTCTCTCTCTCTCTCCCGTGGTGGTGGTTTAATGTTGACCTTGGCGACTTGAATGGTCCCCCCCCTAGCAGTTGTTAGGCGCATAGCCTAACTAACCCCCCTTTGTTCCCTCTTGTTCAGTTCCACGCAGGCGCACTAAAACAGATGAATTTTTTTTGTTCTGTTTGTATTTCTTTCTTTTCATTCATTATCGCACCGGATGTTGTGATATCAGTAAGGAGAAAGCCCTCTCACTGGTCTGTCCATACTTCATCCACTTGAATGAGAAATATCAGTGGACAATTACGTCGCTTGAATGAGAAACAGCGATAGACCATTACGTCACGAATGAGAAACCGATAGACACTTACGTGACGAATGAGAAATAACAATAGACAATTACGTGACTTGAATGAGAAATAACAATAGACAAATACGTGACTTGGAATGGGAAGTAACAGTAGACATAATTAAGTAACTTGAATGAGAGATAACAACACAGAATTACGTCACGAATGAGAAACAACGATAGACAGTTACGTGATTTGAATGAGAAATAACGACAAATACGTGACTTGAATGAGAGATAACAATAGACAAATACGTGACTTGAATGAGAAATAACGACAAATACGTGACTTGAATGAGAGATAACAATAGACAAATACGTGACATGAATGAGAGATAACAATAGACAAATACGTGACTTGAATGAGAAATAACAATAGACAAATACGTGACTTGAATAGAGATAACAATAGACAAATACGTGACTTGAATGAGAAATAATAGACAAATACGTGACTTGAATGAGAAATAACAATAGACAAATACGTGACTTGAATGAGAAATAACAATAGACAAATACGTGACTTGAATGAGAAATAACAATAGACAAATGCGTGACTTAAATGAGAGATAACAATAGACAAATACGTGACTTGAATGAGAAATAACAATAGACAAATACGTGACTTGAATGAGAAATAACAATAGATAAATACGTGACTTGAATGAGAAATAACAATAGACAAATACGTGACTTGAATGAGAAATAACAATAGACAAATACGTGACTTGAATGAGAAATAACAATAGACAAATACGTGACTTGAATGAGAAATAACAATAGACAAATACGTGACTTAAATGAGAAATAACAATAGACAAATACATGACTTGAATGAGAAATAATAATAGACAAATACGTGACTTAAATGAGAAATAACAATAGACAAATACATGACTTGAATGAGAAATAACAATAGACAAATACGTGACTTGAATGAGAGATAACAATAGACAGAAAATAAGATTCATACAGAAACCTTAGACCTGGACACCGGGTCATCTTATGTTATCTCCGTTATCTCATGTCCTCTCGCTCCCTCCCGAGTTATCATACCCGACCTCATCCATCTGATACCAGCCGGGCTGGTTCGTAACTCCTGGTGTGTTCCTCCTCTGTGGATAATCATCCGTGTTTAATCATCCACCTCCTACCCACCGCTCGACCATACGCGCTACCATGGGGCTTGACTGACCGCCACCACAATGCTGTTATCTACTACCATGTCGCCGAGTGCGCTATCATGATGCAAGACGCTGTTCAATCTACCTTTTTTTCTTTTCTCACTACCATGACGCTGGCTTTTGCAGCTCCTCCTTGCCATCCGCCATGACCACTCTTCGCCAGACTACCATGATTCTCCTGGCCTGACACACGACCTCCCATACCATGACGCCACTTGAGACGTAGTATGCGCTTTTGAGTGAGCTCCCATGGCACCATTCACCATATCCCCATAGCCGACCACCGTAATTCTCCTTGGCTTCACTCCACTACCATGATGTCAGGCGGTGATAACTACCATTTATGGTCCCCCGCCCTGCTCTTACGATGCCAAGATCTGCTACCATGATGGTGGGCGAGACCAACCATCGTGGACGCCATGGTAGGACACAATACGCCACCAGGAGTGACGCAATACGCATATTGCAGGCCCTTCATCCTTATTGCAGATGGCGTCTGTTCTCTCCAGAGAATAGATTTATATTTTTGATGATATTTGCCGTTCTGTATCTATTTCCAGCCACTCTATATCTATTTCTTTCTCCCCCTCTGGCGAGGTAGCGTCAGGAACAGACTTGAATGACTTTGAAGAAGAAAACGGCGCCCTTCTCACTCCGTTTGTACTTATAGAAAGTTATCATACAGGAGGGGAGGATTTCCCAGATGTAGAAAGTTATCATACAGGAGGGGAGGAGTTCCCTGATGTAGAAAGTTATCATACAGGAGGGGAGGATTTCCCTGATGTAGAAAGTTATCATACAGGAGGGGAGGAGTTCCCAGACGCCGTCAAAGACGCAATGTGCTATATTTGTCACGATATCATTACTAGTAACTTTTATATAAGCGTATGGCATACACAAACCTCAAGTGCATGAATAGAGAAATGTACATGCATGAAAAAATGCATATATATATATATATATATATATATAAGAACATGTGTGAAAATAATGCATATGTATACATGGATATAAACCAAATCGTTCGTGTCCTGCACATCTCCGACATACTCATGCGAGGCGGGCGTGGGATGTGTTGATATCGCCAACCTCCCTAGGGAGAAATTAGGAACCTCTGTGTATGTTCCTTGTGTCAGAGAGAGAGAGAGAGAGTGCGTGTGTGTGTGTGTGTGTGTGGCGTATGGTCACTATGCCCGGCTCCCAGACCAGCTACACAGTGGCTGTGTTTGACACGGGAGGAACACAACACCGCCAGCTTGCCACATCGGCCTTCGTAATGTCTCGTCGTGCCACCAGCCCGAGTTTAAAGTCTACAGATTGACCTCAGACCCTTCGAAGACGACGCTTGCCAGGATTCATCACGGCCTTACGACCCTTGGGTATTACGGCCCGCCCTTTTGACCCGGCCTTTTAAAGGGTTAGGGTAAATTTCAGGCCACCGTACCCAATGATCGAACCAGAGTCTTTTGATACTCTAATCCGCCGGCCCTGAGCTATGCAGTATGTTTACTGACTCCGACGCCCGGGTTGGGTAAGCGATACACGCTCGTAGGGGTTATCCGGAAACTTTGGGTTGATCCTGGCAGGGCTTGCAGAGCTGTCCCCCACTGACGACCAGTGGGTCGTAGCTCCGGCCATGAATAGAAGAGTTATGCTGATAGACGCAGTTAGCAGGTTTACTTGCAGATGATGAAGGTTCTGTGATGCGTGCAGATGAAGGCTCTCTCCTGAGTCACAGTGAGGTTACGCTATTACGCAAGTAGCCTCGTTGATGAACTTACGCCTCCTGAATTAGCACACCGAGAGCGGTACTGGCGTAAGTCTGACTAGTGTGTCCATCTCCTGTTAACGCATCGGACACGGTACTGTACCGTCGTGAGTCTGTGTCAGTGTATTAGTAGCACTCTAGTCACGGTACTGTACCAACATCAGTATATCACCAGTGCACCAGACATGGTACTGTACCGTCGTGAGTCTGTGTCAGTGTGTTAGTAGCACTCTAGTCACGGTACTGTACCAACATCAGTATATCACTAGTGCACCAGACACGGTACTGTACCGTCGTCGTAAGTCTGTCACGCATCAGTTAACGGTAGTGTACCGTCACAAGTGTGTCTCGTATGCCCTTATCTTATTAGGGCACCAGACACGGTACTGTACCGTCATCTGTTTGATATGACCGTACCTCGTCTGGCGTACCAGACTCGGTACTGTACCGTCATAATTCCGTTTGATGATCAGTTATCCGTTTGTGCTATAGGGGGAGGGAGGTGAACACTGGCGGAACACGTCTCTTGACGTTTCTAAACTATCATACAACTTAGGAAACATTTCTTCACTCAGAACTCCCAGTACCATCACGTTGTCCATTCGCCCACAACCCTCATACTGCTAAGAGTATTATTTTTCGTCTTGACGAACAAGTTTCTTTCCTAGTGTCTTGCTAGAACCTTTGGTTGCTCTTTCATTGCGTCATTCAAAGATCCGTTCTCTGTCGACATTGTTATAATGATTTGGAAACAAAGTTGGAATCATGGCTTCCCAGTTCTTCTTGTCTCACGGTGGGCCGTTTTGCAGCCTGTATCCTCTCCGTGTATTTGCGAATCTCTCTTATGTCTTTGTTGCCCTACTCTGGACCCTTTCTATTATATTTTAAGTTTCTCTAAGGATGAACAAAGCCTTAGATGCATAGTTTTCATTAGGCATTGATAAAGATTGATATGAAGCAGCTGACGGTTTATATCCTAACGTAGGCTCCGCATTTTACCGTGAGATCTTGTAAAGGGCAAAGAACTGTAGACTTAGAGTTTTAGTGTTACCTTTTGAGCAGTTTATTATTCTAGTTTGATTATGATCTTCGTGGCCATCGAGCGTCGTTGTGGCTAGTGTCTTTACAGCGAAGAGCAACACTTTGTTCCTGGCTTCTGTCAGGCCCTGGTGACACATCCCACACCTTACCTTCCTTGTTCCTCGCCAGGGGCACGCTCCTCCTTTTTTATATTACTCGCCAGGGGCGCCTCAAGTTACTCGCACGGGGAGAGAGAGACTCAGGTACTCGGAGACGTTTGCGAGACGGCTGAGTTCATGTGGTCACTGACACACACACAACTGAGGAGCGTGATGGTCGCCAGCAGCCGGGAGGACTGTAGTCCGTCCTCATGCACCAGCTCCTCTGGCTGCTTAATCAGAGACCGGCCACCCCCCATTGGTGAGGGGAGCCCTTGGAGGCAGGCCGTCTAAAGCACAGCCACACGACTCCTCAACCACTGGGGCCACACGAGCCACGCCACCTGACCCAAACCTACTTGTGACACACAGCAGTAGTAGCGACAACACCAGCTCCCGTGTGGTGAACATGCTGAAGGCAGAAGTTGGTGTTGAGGATATAGGTCCCGGAGCTCCGGCGGCGGGAGGGGGAGACACACATACAACACACACACACACACACTGGTCCAGCCTGAAACACTTCGCACACTGCTATAACTGACCCCCTCAGCTCAGTGGACATGTCCTCTGCAGGAAGCGTCTGTACTTACACCGCCCATGTTTCCAATGCGTTGCGAATTTCTGACGTGGATGAACGACGAGCCGCAGGGGCTGCTGCTTCTTGTGAGCATCCGCCGGCGGCTCTCATTGCCTCGGGTGAGGGAGGGAGAGAGAGAAGGAGATGGGGCAGGTGATGGGTTGGGCTGGCCAGGTCTCCCTGGAGAGTGATTGTGATCCCGTGATGGCAACACTGTGGTTGACCTGATAGCAGAGATTGTCCTTCCACACACACACACACACACACACACACACCACCCCACCTCACTAGGGTGACACCCCAATACACCTCCCCCTGCTCGCTCGCTCTCTCTCTCTCTCTCTCTCTCTCTCTCTCTCTCTCTCTCTCTCTCTCCCCCAAGGCTTCTTCAGTCATAATATGAAAGGCCTTATCGAGGTCAGGTCTTAACTGAAACCCAAGTAAGGGCTGAAGAGAGGTCGATAAACAAGGTGTAGAAAAAAAGAAGTAATCCCAAGGGTTTTTTTTTGGAGGAACTGGAAACCATGACGTTTGAAAATGGCAGGTCTCAGCTGGCAGGAAAAAAAAAACAACAACAGAAAACGAACAGGTGAAGAATTTTAAGAGTTCCTCGGTGTAGGTCATCACCCATTACCGCTGCCCTACTCCACGCAGTAATCATGTGATAGACTGGCTTCCCCGGCTGTTACGTGGCCTGGCTAATGACGGGGACACACACAAATAGCCAGTTATCAGAGGCAAGACCTGGGGGTTGTATTTATAGGGGAGGAAACGTGAGCCAACACCACAGCGTAGGACAGACGTGGGGTCCAAGTTCCGAGAGTCAGATTGGGAGAGGCAAATGAAGATCGCATTGGATGGTGTCAAGTGGGAATGAAGCTGGACCTTCGTAGGTGCGAGATCAGTGCTCCATACGAGGAGGATTCAATCCTCCGTGTAACGAGAGCAAATGCTGCTCGGGGGAGTTGTGGGATTGGATTAGATCGCACCAGTTTCTGCCGGTGTTGGGTTGAGGTGTCTGGGTGAATTGATGCTACGATCCCAAGTTTATCACACAAGAGCGATGGAAGTATATAGCCATGAAAGGGGATGGGGTTAGTTTTAACGGGATGTTGAAAGAGGTATAGGAATATATATATATATATATATATATATATATATATATATATATATATTATATATATATATATATATATATATATATATATATATATATATATATATTTATTTATTTATTTATTTATTTATTTATTCATTTTGCTTTGTCGCTGTCTCCCGCGTTTGCGAGGTAGCGCAAGGAAACAGACGAAAGAATGGCCCAACCCACTCACATACACATGTATATACATACACGTCCACACACGCAAGTGTACATACCTATACATCTCAACGAATACATATATATACACACACAGACAAATACATATATACACATGTACATAATTCATACTGTCTGCCTTTATTCATTCCCATCGCCACCCCGCCACACATGAAATAACAACCCCCTCCCCCTTCATGTGTGCGAGGTAGCGCTAGGAAAAGACAACAAAGGCCACATTCGTTCACACAGTCTCTAGCTGTCATGTAATGGTGCACCGAAACCACAACTCCCTTTCCACATCCAGGCCTCACAGTACTTTCCATGGTTTAACCCAGGCGCTTCACATGCCCTGGTTCAATCCATTGACAGCACGTCGACCCCGGTATACCACATCGTTCCAATTCACTCTGTTCCTTGCACGCCTTTCACCCTCCTGCATGTTTTTTTCATACTATTCGCCATTTCCTGCGTTAGCGAGGTAGCGTTAAGAACAGAGAAATGAGCCTTTGAGGGAATATCTTCACTTGGCCCCCTTCTCTGTTTCTTCTTTTGGAAAATTAAAAACGAGAGGGTAGGATTTCCAGCATCCCGCTCCCTTCACTTTTAGTCGCCTTCTACGACACGCAGGGAGTACGTGGGAAGTATTCTTTCTCCCCTATCCTCAGGGATAATATATATATATATATATATATATATATATATATATATATATATATATATATATATATATGCTGAAAAAAATATGGAGAAGGAAACACGAGATCCAGAGCACTTTCGTGTATTGACACATCTTCGGATGACAGTTACAGGTGTGTTAATACACGAAAGCGCTCAGGATCTCGTGTTTCCTTTTCCCCATGGTTTTTCATCATTTAAAAAAAATCATGTATTGGAGGCGATAGATTGGACCAGGAGATCCAGCCATAGTCTCTGAGTTGATAGAGGCAATGGTTGATGATCTACATAAGGTGGGGGGGACGGATTTGGAACGGAGGCGGAGGGGTGCAGCGCTGAGTCGTCGGCGTATATGAGTGTAATTTGGTTTTGTGTCCAAAGAAAGGAAATCGTTGGTTGAAGGAGGGGGAGACAGGCCAGAACCTAGAGGCACACTGCTGTTGATTGAGGTGGGAAAGGTAGGTGGGGGGAAAAGGATATGGGGAGGTGGATCCACTGTCATCCTTTAGGGAGATGAACTTTGCAGAGAGAGAGAGAGAGAGAGAGAGGGAGGGAGGGAGGAAAACAAAAACGAGGAGGAGTTCGGAGATCAGACCCTCATACAGTCTTGCTACTCCATAGTGAATCAAGGGCTATTATAACTTACGGGGTCAGTACGTACCCCCAGCGTCATGCAGGATGACCCGTTGCTCGTAACGTTTAGGGGAAGGATGATATATAGGCGGATCTGGGCCTTACGCATGATCGGAGAGGGTGAGACAGACCTCAAAGACACTTGTGGAACTGGGAATTGAGAAGACGCTGGAAGACTTGGTGTATCACCCATTACGCTGGTGTATGTGACGACGGCGTGAAATGGTGTGGGTTTTATCCGTATTTGAATTTTGTTTTCCCCTCTGTGAAGTTCGGATGAGCTTTTGAGGCGCATTCGTTGCTGGCTACTGCCGTAGGCCGACACCGAAACGTTTCTCTTCGCCGAATTTAAAAGTTCTAAAAGATATCCCTCTTCGTACACTTGTGGCCTAACACTGCGGTAGACGTGAGGACGAAGGTTCGATTCCCAGCTCGCTTCGCTTACATTTAACCTTCGACACATTTGAAATGATTTTGCAGCTGGGAAGGAAGAAAAAAGAAATATCATCACCAAACAGGTTTCATGAGTACAAAGTTGTATTCGCTGTAATAAGCAGTGAATCTTGTGTGTGTGTGTGTGTGTGTGTGTGTGTAACGGTAACTATCAGCTAATCGCAACTACACCGTGCAATAGGAGGAGCGGTCGTTATAACACGGGAGTTGAAGATCGCGTGGAGAACTCCTCTCTCTCTCTCTCTCTCTCTCTCTCTCTCTCTCTCTCTCTCTCTCTCTCTCTCTCTCTCTCTCTCTCGTCTCGTCTCGTCTCGTCTCGTCTCTCTCCGTCTCCAGGTATGGCCCGTGGTGGCATGCCCCTGGCCTCTCTAGAAGCAGGCCTCCTCTTCTCCTCGTGTATCAGCATCGTCCATGTTTTCTGCAATCTCGAATGCTGTCGACCCTTACTTCTCTCTCTTCTACTTAGGTTAGATTCATGGCCTCTAACCTCTGTATGTGTGCGCGCGCGCGTGTGTGTGATGTCCATCAGTTCCCACTTCGGCCTTCATCATCCAGAGGGCGCCCTGATGACCCCTCTGTGACGTCAGGGCCGCCCTAAGTCCCCATGGGCCGTGAGAGAATGGGATGACAGGTGGAGGGAAAGCCCCCAGGCTTATCCCAGCCTCTCCCTCTGCTGGGTTACCACAGGGCGGGTCCGGGCGGGTCCCTCCCTGCTGAACGGGCGGGTCCCTCCCTGCTGAACATCCTGGTGCTGATTCAAGCCGTCTCCAGCCCCCCTTTCCCCCCTTGTTGCAGAGGGGGTGAGAGCGCTCGGGAATTCTGCTGCTTGAAGCGGGGGGAATTAGGGGGAACTGTCACGGTTGTTGACCTGGCGCTGATATCCGTCCGAGGTGGCGAGAAGTAGAACGAAAACGTAGAGGAATGGTGACCAGCTCGGGTCTTCGTAAACACACACACACACACACACACACACACACACACACACACGCAATGTATGTGACATCAACTTTGATATATATTTTCTTATGCAACCCAGCGACCTCCTCCAGTGTCTGGTAAGGTTAAGAATTGCCTCATTTTCATTCTCTGAACATGACTTTTACGCGGAGGCCGTTCGTCTGCAGTATTTTCCGAGTTTCGGGGGGAAAAAAATATATATATATATATATATATATATATATATATATATATATATATATATATATATATATATATATATATATATATATATATATCTTTCAAACTATTCGCCATTTCCCGCGTTAGCGAGGTAGCGTTAAGAAGAGAGAACTGGGCCTTTGAGGGAATATCCTCACCTGGCCCCCTTCTCTGTTCCTTCTCTTGGAAAATTAAAAAAAAAAATAATGAGAGGGGGAGGATTTATGGTGAAGAGGGTCACCTAGTGTTCACCTGATCACTCTTCGGCAAGTGTCACCAGAAGAAGAGAGAGAGAGAGAGAGAGAGAGAGAGTGAGTGAGTCCGTTCCACACAGGTGAAGACCAAAATTTGTGGGGCGGAGGAGGACTGGATACATCCAGTTGGTTCCAGTGGGCACTAAGTCGTGGGATTCCTGAATGACACGAGACAGAGCCAAGATATCCCCCTTCTCCCTCATCTCAAGCCATCATCGCGACCTGCCTGACATGATACCGGTTCGAAACACACACACACACACACACACACACACACACACACACACCCTGCTACAGGATGGAGGCCAGCCATGTGTCACGAGGGCGTCGCCAGGCGACTCGTCCCGGTTGCTTGGGAAGCCCTACCTCACACACACCTCAGGGGGATACACGAAATATTGACCTTAAGGTTAAACCTATTTTATTCGTCGGGAGTGTCACCTGAAGAATGGTGACTGATGCTCTGGAGGATAGAGGAAGGACGCTCAGTCACTGGTGACTGATGTTGTGGAGGATAGAGGAAGGACGCTCAGTCACTGGTGACTGATGTTGTGGAGGATGGAGAGAGGACGCTCAGTCATTGGTGACTGGTGTTCTGGAGGATAGAGGAAGGACGCTCAGTCAATGGTGACTGATGTTGTAGAGGATAGAGGAAGGACGCTCAGTCAGTGGTGACTGATGTTGTGGAGGATAGAGAGAGAACGCTCAGTCAATGGTGACTGACGTGGAGGATAGAGGAAGGACGCTCAGTCACTGGTGACTGATGTTGTGGAGGATAGAGGAAGGACGCTCAGTCAGTGGTGACTGATGTTGTGGAGGATAGAGGAAGGACGCTCAGTCACTGGTGACTGATGTTGTGGAGGATAGAGGAAGGACGCTCAGTCACTGGTGACTGATGTTGTGGAGGATAGAGGAAGGACGCTCAGTCAATGGTGACTGATGTTGTGGAGGATAGAGGAAGGACGCTCAGTCACTGGTGACTGATGTGGAGGATAGAGGGAGGACGCTCAGTCAGTGGTGACTGATGTTGTGGAGGATAGAGGAAGGACGCTCAGTCAGTGGTGACTGATGTTCTGGAGGATAGAGAGAGGACGCTCAGTCACTGGTGACTGATGTTGTGGAGGATAGAGGGAGGACGCTCAGTCACTGGTGACTGGTGTTGTGGAGGATAGAGGAAGGACGCTCAGTCACTGGTGACTGATGTTGTGGAGGATAGAGGAAGGACGCTCAGTCACTGGTGACTGATGTTGTGGAGGATAGAGGAAGGACGCTCAGTTAGTGGTGACTGATGTTGTGGAGGATAGAGGAAGGACGCTCAGTCAGTGGTGACTGATGTTGTGGAGGATAGAGGAAGGACGCTCAGTCACTGGTGACTGACGTGGAGGATAGAGGAAGGACGCTCAGTCACTGGTGACTGATGTGGAGGATAGAGGAAGGACGCTCAGTCACTGGTGACTGATGTTGTGGAGGATAGAGGAAGGACGCTCAGTCACTGGTGACTGATGTTCTGGAGGATAGAGGAAGGACGTTCAGTCAGTGGTGACTGATGTTGTGGAGGATAGAGGAAGGACTCTCAGTCAATGGTGACTGATGTTGTGGAGGATAGAGGAAGGACGCTCAGTCACATCCAGGCTCAGTAGATGCCAAGAGGCGGAGGAGAATAAAGACATAGTGAGGGTAAGTTAGGGAGAGACGTGAGCCAGTCTGCACACGAAGACATACACATACGAACCCGAATCAGACGGAGGCTGATGGACCGTGGTTAGATAGGAGACACGGGCGTGGCAGACGGTTTTATTGACCTGTCATCAATTCATGAAGAACAGTCCTTTACTCGAAGAACAGATAAGAAGACTTAGAGTAATAGTATTTGTGAAGAACTGGGAATAAAAGTATATGTGAAGAACTGGGAATAAAAGTATATGTGAAGAACTGGGAATAAAAGTATATGTGAAGAACTGGGAATAAAAGTATAGGTGAAGAACTTAGAATAAAAGTATATGTGAAGAACTGGGAATAAAAGTATATATGAAGAACTGGGAATAATAGTATTTGCGAAGAACTGGGAATAAAAGTATATGTGAAGAACTGGGAATAAAAGTATATGTGAAGAACTGGGAATAATAGTATATATGAAGAACTTGGAATAAAAGTATATGTGAAGAACTGGGAATAAAAGTATATGTGAAGAACTGGGAATAAAAGTATATGTGAAGAACTGGGAATAAAAGTAAATGTGAAGAACTGGGAATAAAAGTATATGTGAAGAACTGGGAATAAAAGTATATGTGAAGAACTGGGAATAAAAGTATATGCGAAGAACTGGGAATAAAAGTATATGTGAACAACTGAATGCTGAGATCGGAGGTGTTATTTCCCTCGCGATGCTGTATGGCGTTATCAGAGATTGGATTGAGAGCCTGTAAAGCAGTGTCATCAGAAGGACAGGCAGTTCGCTGGGGATCCAGGTGGTACTAGATCAAGACAAGGCCCACAGGACAGGTGGTACGGGCAGACGCCCTACCGCTAGAGGTGGTTCAGATGTAATATTCCAGGTGGTGGAGGTGGTGGCCTGCACCACCACCTCCACCTGGAAAGCAGGGAAGCGCCGGTGGTGTGTCTTTTGTGTTACTGTGAGGCGTGACCAGGGAGGAGGAACCAGGGGCCACCCTGGGCCACAGACATACATTCTCTCTCTCTCTCTCTCTCTCTCTCTCTCTCTCTCTCTCTCTCTCTCTCTCTCTCTCTCTCTCTCTCTCTCTCTCTCTCTCTCTCTCTCTCTCGTTATGCAAACACTGATTATCATTGGCCTTCGGGAAGTGTACAGAAGGGGAGCAAGGTGGATCGTGAGGAAATAAGCAAGACAGGAGACTGGCGAGTGAGGAGGAGGAGGAGGAGGTGATGAGATCCAGCCCTCGTGTTCTTGACGCTACCTCGCTGCAGCGCGGGAAATGGCGAGGGCATCACACATCTCCCCATTGGAATGTTGGGAGATTTTCTGTCAGCGTCGGAGCCGACCCGTGGCAACGCCCCTGCCTTAACCTTTCAACCGGAGCGAGTAATTTCCCTCATCTGCATGAGGCCATAGGGCACGGCACCTGGCTGGCGGATGTCTCGTCTCTATTTCCCGTTTGCCAATATCCTGTTTTGTTCCAGCCCCGGTCCTGATGCTCCTGTGTGGATGGCCCCCCCTGCTCTACATCAACCTCCTTCACCGTGTCCCGCCGCTCCCCTCACCTTAACATTGTATCTAATCGTATACATTTAGGTACACGTATATAACAGACGTATATTTCATATAATTGTATATATTTAGGTACACGTATATAACAAACGTATATTTCATATAATTGTATATGTTTAGGTACACGTATATAACAAACGTATATTTCATATAATTGTATATAATTAGGTACACGTATATAACAAACGTATATTTCATATAATTGTATATATTTAGGTACACGTATATAACAAACATATTTCATATAATTGTTTATGTTTATGTCCACGTATATAACAAAGGTATACTTCATATAAATTGTATATATTTATGTACACATATAACAGACTTTTTTGTTTCATTATACTTTGTCACTGTCTCCCGCCTTAGTGAGGTAGCGCAAGGAAACAGACGAAAGAATGGCCCAACCCACCCACATACACATGTATATACATAAACGCCCACGCACGCACATATACATACCTATACAGTCTCAACGTATACAGACATATACATACACAGACATATACAAATATACACATGTACATATTCATACATGCTGCCTTCATCCATTCTCGCCGCCACCCCGCCACACATGAAATGACACCCGTCTCCCCCAGCGTGCGTGCGAGGTAGCCCTAGGAAAGGACAAACAAAGGCCACATTCGTCCACGCTCAATCTCTATGTGTCATGTAATAATGCACCGAAACCACAGCTCCCTTTCCACATCCAGGCCCCTATGAGTCCACGGGGAAAATGAAACACGAAAAGTTCCCAAGTGCACTTTCGTGTAATAATCACATCATTAGGGGAGACGCAAAAGAGAAATATAACAGTCAGTTGATATACATCGAAGAGACGAAGCTAGGACGCCATTTTCCCCGTGGACTCAGGAATACCTTGATCACGCGCAAAATTGTGATCTTTTCCAATATATATATATATATATATATATATATATATATATATATATATATATATATATATATATATATATATATATATGTATGTATGTGTGCGTGCGTGTGTGTGTGTGTACCACATATGTGGATGCTTTTGGTAACACCGCGAGAGAAAGTCATCTTCGGCGAGGTTGTTAATGGACGAAAAGGAACTTTTTGCATTAAAGTAGTCCATCATTTCCTCTTACCTGATTACAGCGCAGGCCTGCGAATTGTAGGAACCCCACACAAGGGATCGTGGATTTGTTTAATTGATTGATTGATATCAGTGAGGAACCCCACATAAGAGATCATGGGTTTGTTTGATTAATTGATTGATATCAGTGAGGAACTTCACATAAGAGATCATGGGTTTGTTTGATTAATTGATTGATATCAGTGAGGAACCCCACATAAGGGATCATGGGTTTGATTAATTGATTGATATCAGTGAGGAACCTCACATAAGAGATCATGGGTTTGATTAATTAATTGATTGATACCAGTGAGGAACCTCACATAAGAGATCATGGGTTTGTTTAATTGATTAATTGACATCACTCATGATTAGTGTTAATTTTTTTTTTTTTTTCATACTATTCGCTATTTCCCGCGATAGCGAGGTAGCGTTAAGAACAGAGGACTGGGCCTTTGAGGGAATATCCTCACCTGGCCCTCTTCTCTGTTCCTTCTTTTGGAAAATTAAAAAAAAAAAAAAAAAAACGAGAGGGGAGGATTTCCAGCCCCCCGATCCCTCCCCTTTTAGTCGCCTTCTACGACACGCAGGGAATACGTGGGAAGTATTCTTTCTCCCCTATCCCCTACTTGTACTGTATGGGGAGGAAGTTTTGACACTCGTGGGGTCCTCATATCTTGAAGTGTGTGTGTGTGTGTGTGTGTGTGTGTTACAACCTCTTCCTTTATAAAGGGAGAAGGGTTGTATTCTCGTGTGGCCACACCTCATATATCCTTGAGCGTTTATTGAATGGGTTTTCAGGACTTTCCAGTGTTTATTATACGTATATAATGTCTTCTAACTTCAGTGTTTCAGGTCTTGCACTTGTCCACACGTCCCTCCACACACACACACACACACACACACACACACACTCACACTTTTCTGACCTTGCTGTCAGTGTAAGTATACACAGTTTGATATCCGTCTTCAAATTAAGGTTATAAGACCTGGATCCTGCGCGTTATCTGCATGATAACGTTCAACAAGACTATTGCTGCCTGGATCCTGTTCATTATTTGCATGATGTTAAACTTCGTAAACTTCAACTATAGCCCTATTGTTCTAGGTTCTCCTCCGACTTGAAGAACCTGATCTATCATTACCAATGTCAAAGTCTTTAGGAGGAATTTACTCTTTATCACATCTTTCGTGAGTCTTTCATCCAAAGTGGTCTGGTCGAATACTTCGCTCCTGTCTTCGCAGCTCATTCTTGGCAGTTCTGGTGCCATTCTTATTGCACTCCAGGGCGTGTTTGTGTAGGAAAGGTAAATAAATGATAATCAACGGCTTATTGAATTATCCTCTAGGCAAATGGTGAGGATAAATGCATTATATATCTTGCGTTAGTAAGCAGAGTGGCTTCAAGAAAAGGAGGAATGTGAAACACTTGTTAGATTGCTAATACGATCTTTTTAGTGACGTTCATATTGGTTTGGGACGAGGCTGTTCTTGTAGCGCTTGTACGAGTTCGTATATGGATTCAAGTGCCGTTATAGTGTCGAACTGCAGCCCTGGGACGGGGGATATCACATGGCAGTGAGGTGGCGGTGTCGATAGTGGTGCAGTCGCTTTCTTTCCGAATGGTGTCGGTGCAGGTGATGGTGAGGGAGGGACTGGGAGAGTGCGGACGACTGTGTGTCGAGCGCCTCTTGCAAGGTGGCGTACAGGGGGACTAAGGATGATACTGGTTGTCCCACTGTGGTATACCTTCGCTAGTGGTCGCTGGTGTGTTGTGGGTGAGGCAGCGCAGGCGAGGGAGGAGTAGGTGGTTCTGGACAGGATTGAAGTTGTGATGTTCTACAGTTTTAATTATCTTTTAGGTATAGGAGTTCAAGCGTCCTGACTCGAGTGAAGGATGTAGGTGGCAAGCGGTTTGTGAGGTGCCCTCCTTCCAGCTTGATGTTTCGTACGTGTGACTACCTCTATGTGTACTTGGTGAGGTAGGTCTACAACCGTGGGACTTCACCTTTCGATGTTTCGTCTCTGTCACACTTCCGTCCTGAATTCATTTTTTTCTCTCTCTCCCATTTCATTCTCCATTACTGAGGTTTTCCCCACTCCATTGCTCTGTTAACATAAAGTATTTCCTCACGTATTCTCTCGGACTACTCCCTCTTCCACGGTTTCCTGTTGTGTACTCTACCGTCGTGAGGCATTGTTCCCTGTTGACATCATACCCAGTGAAGAAATAGATCTTGTACTCACGTCTCTCCTTAGTTAGTCTGTTTCCATCACGGCCCAAGTCTGTGGCTGCTCTCTCTCTCTCTCTCTCTCTCTCTCTCTCTCTCTCTCTCTCTCTCTCTCTCTCTCTCTCTCTCTCTCTCTCTCTCTCTCTCTCTCTATCTATCTATCTATCTGTATCTATCTATCTATCTATATATATATATATATATATATATATATATATATATATATATATATATATATATATATATATATATATATATATATATATATATATATTCCTATGAGTCCACGGGGAAAATGAAACACGAAAAGTTCCCAAGTGCACTTTCGTGTAATAATCACATCTTCAGGGGAGACACAAGAGAGGAATATAACAGTCAGTTGATATACATCGAAGAGACGAAGCTAGGACGTCCTGGTGGCAGATGTAACACCAAGTGGAGGGAGTGGCAGATGTAACACCAAGTGGAGGGAGTGGCAGATGTAACACCAAGTGGAGGGGGTGGCAGATGTAGCACCAAGTGGAGGGAGTGGCAGATGTATAGAGAGGCAGATGTAACACCAAGTGGAGGGGGTGGCAGATGTAACACCAAGTGGAGGGAGTGGCAGATGTAACACCAAGTGGAGGGAGTGGCAGATGTAACACCAAGTGGAGGGAGTGGCAGATGTAACACCAAGTGGAGGGGGTGGCAGATGTAGCACCAAGTGGAGGGAGTGGCAGATGTAACACCAAGTGGAGGGAGTGGCAGATGTAACACCAAGTGGAGGGAGTGACAGATGTAACACCAAGTGGAGGGAGTGGCAGATGTAACACCAAGTGGAGGGAGTGGCAGATGTAACACCAAGTGGAGGGAGTGGCAGATGTAACACGATCAAAGTTGAAGGCATTAAGGCATTTATCCAGACGGGGCGCCACCGGGTCAACCCTCTTGTGTATATCTCAACCGTGAAGGAGTATTTTATCTTATCTCCGTTATCAGATCCGATTTATCAGAGTAACTTCATATGCATCACATGACAGTTTAAAAAAGATCCAACATTACCCTTCTGCTTTATATTCTTTCCAGCGTTAATCAGATATTGTGACATTTTTTTTTTCTTTTGTGAAATTAGGGAAAACAGGAATTTTATGAAGACCCACAGAGAATGGGAAGCCATCAAGGATCAGGGTTATATATCCATACGTTGGTGCCACTTGATAATGACCAGTGTCTGATGTGCCCCTGTGTCGGGAGGGAGTTCTCTTGTGCCAGCGCCACACACACACACACACTCGAGGACCCGACCTTCTCCAAGCCAGAGGCTGGTGGTGAGCCGGATAGAGAGGTGGGTGACTGGGAGTGGCTTGCTGCACCCAGTAGGTTGTTTGGTCATACGAGGGGCTGAAAACGTGAGTGTGAGTCACTGGAATGACCACATAGGCATCAGTTGAATGACCTATGTATAGATCAAGGTGAATGACCTATGTATGGATCAAGTGATAGGCCATGTATACGTGAAGTGAATGACCATGTGTAGATCTAGTTAAGATATATATATATATATATATATATATATATATATATATATATATATATATATATATATATATATATATATATATATATATATAAAGTGAATGGCAATGTATACATCAAGTAAATGACTATGTATACATCGAGTGTAAGCACCAGGTGAATGGCCAATCATGAAAAGTCAAGAAGAGACAGGTTGAATCAGTATAATGATTCGTTACTTGACCAAGGGAGCTGTTGGTGCGCGCGCATTCGACGCGTTAGCTGTCGTTGGCACGGGAGTTGTTGGTAGGTGAACTGTTGGCACGGACGTATGTTGGCACAAACAAGAACAGATTGTACTATCGTGCTGGTGACGCCTCTTTTGCCCACGGGGGAGGAGGTCGTGCACTCAGCTCCACGAGGGAGACCAGGGGTGTTAGGAATGAAGAGATCCGGGGTTACAGTTGTCTTACGTATGTACATCACAACCTGAGACCCGAGTAACAGAGCTCACAACCAAACGGTTAGCCTGTATAACTCGAGTGTGAGGACCTCACAACGAAGGAGTTACCATGTATAACGCCGTTTGAAGACTTCATAACCCCAGTATGAGTTATTGATAACCCAGTAATGAGAAAAGCCCGGGTATGGTATATCAAAATCCTCACTAATGAGGATAGAATGAGAAAGTTATAAAAAGTTATAAAGCAGGAGGTATATATATATATTCCCAATTAGAAAGACTTTAATGAGGGCTTCCAAACCCGAGTATATTATAACTCGATACGGAAAAGAATAAAGATCCATGTATGCGGGCTTGAAACCAGGTAATAAAAGAAGCCACACGTTTTATCAGGATTGGAACCTGGTGAATAGATGATACGAAGCTGGTATTCGAAATTCTCTCTCTCTCTCTCTCTCTCTCTCTCTCTCTCTCTCTCTCTCTCTCTCTCTCTCTCTCTCTCTCTCTCTCTCTCTCTCTCTCTCTCTCTCTCTCTCTCTCTCTCTCCTTTGAAGCTACGATTGGAAGAGATTCAAGCCAGTGTGTTCACGGCATACGTCATAATCGGGGGAGTCTACCCCTTTATTCCTGGCCGTTGATTCAGCTTCTCAAACAGCCTCCCGTGCAGGAGAGTGTCAAATGCTTTCAGGTAGTCTGGTCATGAACTGTCCACCGAGCATTTCTCCTTGTCTGAAGACAGACTTTACTCAGTCACGTAGGCGGGCATGGTAGAAAACACTGGAAAGGTTACTCGAAACGGTTTCAGAGACAGAGCTTATTTCGTATTTTCCTTTTTCCATTTGGTGATTGTGGTCGAGAGGTGTGAACCAGTGGGTCGTCGTAGGGTTCGATCGCCACTTGTCAGTGAACCAGTCGAAGGGTTACGGTGTTTCAGGATCCGCCAGGCGTTTAGCTTCCTGAGGGCCGTTGTCTTTAGACGGCCTGTCCTCCTCTTGTATGTGGAGCGAGGGTGTATTATGGTTCGAGATATGTCTCGAACACTTGCAGGTGATTCATAGGTTCGAGCTTACTCGCCCGCTAGGTATAGCTTGAAATACACGACGGCTTCAGTGACCGTCTACCCATACACAGAAGTTGTCGTCAAACAAAATGACATACCCTCAAACAAAACCAGTCCTACCCTCAAACAAAACCAGTCTGATCCTCAAACAAAACCAGTCTTACCCTCAAACAAAACCAGTCTTACCCTCAAACAAAACCAGTCTTACCCTCAAACAAAACCAGTCCTACACTCAAACAAATCCAGTCTTACCCTCAAACAAAACCAGTCTTACCCTCAAACAAAACCAGTCTTACACTCAAACAAAACCAGTCTTACCCTCAAACAAAACCATTCTATAACGTCAAACGAAACTATCTTAAAACGTCAAAGAAAACGAATCTTACCGTCATATAAAAACGATCTCTTAATCAAATGAGATTTAAATGCCCACTGGAGTGTTGATGGTGTTACAGTAATAAATGAAGCCGCAGAAGATGGTGGCTGACTTAATGTGACGCGTCGTAGATTTATGCCCGTTAAGCATGAGTGTGTGTGTGGGACCATGTCTTGTGAAGATGATGGTCTTATGTGTGTGGACAGCTCAGAGGAAGATCTGGCGTCCACTTGCCATGCAGTAAGATGCGTTCTTCAGATAGAGGTATATTGAATTTCTTCATCTCGCCACCTCTCTTGGTTGGCCTGACACGGCGGTCAGTACAGAGACGTCACATGGACAGCTTCTGGATTTTCCATTGAAGTCGATCAACTTGTGGTTTCTCAGTATGCCTTTTTTTTTTTCAATGGTAGTTAGACGCAGCACCTAACTCTGCCGAGGTGCTCGCTCGCCCACTCGCTGTTATCTGTAACTCGCCCTTGGCTTTTTGGAGATCTGTTTTACCCCTGAGGCATAGAGGCTACTTAAGATTGTGTCCAGATGATTGTGTGTCAAGTGTGCCTGTGTTTGGGGGTTTGGTCTCCACAGACGGGCTGAGCGACACACACACACACACGCTGCTAAAGAAAGGACCAGGAGCGTCGTCGTAATCGTGAGTGCGAAACCTTTAGTTCACAGTCATAAGGCATAGAGGAGTTGCGTAGATCACGCATACCCAGTGTCCAGGCGAGGTGGTCTGGCCTTAACGCTTAAGAAAAGAAAAACAAAGAAAAAACTTCGAAGGAAGTAGTAGGAAAAAATAGCAAAACAAAGGCTCTCTGTCCTTCACTCCTTCCGGCACCATGCCGGCGAGGAAAACAGGAAAAAAATACCTTGCAGGATGAGTAAGCCTGAAGGAAACTAGTGAAGAGAGTGAGAGGAAGTAACGTAGGCCAGCGAGCGATGTGTACCATCATGTGAAATGACCACCTTTGGACACACACACACACACACACCCTACACTGTTCCAGAACCCTTGGGACAACCACGATATAAGAATTCTGCGGAGGTGGACATCCCCAGACCACCACACACCGTTGTGAGGCCAAAGGAGCAGCGCAGGGGGGCGCTGGGAGTCATTTACGGGTGTGAGGGACAAGTGAACCATCCCACGGGACCCGCACTTTCCATACGGAAAACAGGGCGAAGATGTGGGTGTTGCGGTGTTTATACCCGGGTGGGTTGTGGGTGAGGACCGACCTCCCCGCCAGGGTGGCGGGAGGACCCGTGTGTGTGTGTGTGTGTGTGAAAGGCTCTCTCAGCGAACTGTCGAGTCATGACCACTTCCTGGACTCCTGCCCTGATCCCCATTGGAAGCTAATGGCTTCCATTGGGTTTAGATATGTGTCGCGTTGTGTACGTCACCTGGGGAAGGAGGGGTCCGTCGTGTTCAGGAGACGTCAACCCCAGCTCAACGTTAGCTAAGGGGTCCACGTTGAGGAGACCCGGGTGGCGCGCGCCTCAACCCCAGCTCGACGCTAGGCCTGACTGCGTGTGTTGTGTCATGCGGAAAGTGAAGCGTTTTCCCGGCGCGACTTGGAAGTGTATAGAGGGCCTCAAGCCCCCACGGATGGTGGGTTGGGGTCGTGAGACAGGACGCCGGTGTACTCGTAGAGGTGGGTTCCAGCCATAGTGGGTTGGTCCTGAGACCGACCCACCAGAAGGATAACATGAATCTCTGACTGATGTCGTGGTCACGGAGATAACCAGGAAACGATATTGGACGGCGTTGGCTTGGACCAAATTGACAGAGAGAGAGAGAGAGAGAGAGAGAGAGAGAGAGAGAGAGAGAGAGAGAGAGAGAGAGAGAGAGAGAGAGAGAGAATTTACTGATATCCACGAGGAAAAATGAAACGCGATAAGCCCAAGGGCACTTTCGTGTCTCATTACACCGTCAGGAGAGAGAGATCTCATTCATGGACCTCCGCTGACGATGAGATGATACAAGGAAAGTGCACTCGGGGCTTATCGTATTTCATATTTCCCTCGTAGTTATCAGCAAATACTAGATCACGGGCACCACTGCTCTCTCTCTCTCTCTCTCTCTCTCTCTCTCTCTCTCTCTCTCTCTCTATATATATATATATATATATATATATATATATATATATATTGCGTATGAACGCGCACTTTCGTGGAACACATAATACCCTCCAACAGCCAGGATTCGAACCCAGGACCTTTTGTGTGATGGACGGAGACACTGACCGTTAAGCTATGGGGCGATTATAGCTTAGCGGTCAGCGTTCCCATCTACTACGCAGAAGGTCCTGGGTTCGAATCCTATCCGCTGGAAGTGAAAGGTATTGTATGAGAGAGAGAGAGAGAGAGAGAGAGAGAGAGAGAGAGAGAGAGAGAGAGAGAGTTAATCGCGCACTACTCCACAGTGAGGAAAATAATGAGGGTTGGGCATCGGTGAGGTAAAAACCATGCGCCAACCATTGTTCCCAGTTGGTCATCAAGTAGTAATAGTGTATCATCTACGTCAGCATCGTTAAACCCCCAATTAAGTCAGCAGCCTCACCACCCTCGTCGGTGTCAGCTGGTTGCTGTAAGTGACGTCAGCAACCAGATTGGTCACAATGATTGGATGATTAGCGTAAGGGGACGCTGTGTCGCATGCGGCGGTGGGTGGTGGTGGTAACGATGGTTGTGGTGGAAGTGTCACTGATTGTGGTGGTAGTGGTCGGGAAGCTATTGGCGTGGGTAGTTACGGTGGCGAAGATGGTGGTGATAGTGGTGATGGTTGTGGTTGTGGTAGCATCACTGGTGGTGATGGTGGTGATGGTTGTGGTTGTGGTAGCATCACTGGTGGTGATGGTGGTGATGGTTGTGGTTGTGGTAGCATCACTGGTGGTGATAGTGGTGATGGTTGTGGTTGTGGTAGCATCACTGGTGGTGATGGTGGTGATGGTTGTGGTTGTGGTAGCATCACTGGTGGTGATAGTGGTGATGGTTGTGGTTGTGGTAGCATCACTGGTGGTGATAGTGGTGATGATTGTGGTTGTGGTAGCATCACTGGTGGTGATAGTGGTGATGGTTGTGGTTGTGGTAGCATCACTGGTGGTGATAGTGGTGATGGTTGTGGTTGTGGTAGCATCACTGGTGGTGATGGTGATGATTGTGGTTGTGGTAGCATCACTGGTGGTGATGGTGGTGATGGTTGTGGTTGTGGTAGCATCACTGGTGGTGATGGTGATGATTGTGGTTGTGGTAGCATCACTGGTGGTGATAGTGGTGATGGTTGTGGTTGTGGTAGCATCACTGGTGGTGATAGTGGTGATGGTGGTTATTGTACAGGTGTTGTAGATGGTATGGAGGTGGTCAGGGGAATGGTATACCTGGTAGCGATGATGAAGGTATGGGTAGTGATGGTGATGGTGTTGTAGACGGTATAGAGATGGTCACGGGAATGGTGTCGAGGTGAGGCTGGTCATGGAGAGGGAGGAGGGAAATGGTTAACAATGGGGTACAATGGTCGTTAACCTTTTAGTTCCAAATGACGGAGGAATTTCCTGGTAATGGTTGTGTAGCGGGTGTGAGGAAGGGCACCTCCTCTACAGGACTCCTCCTCCTTCTCCTCCTCCTCCTCATCCCGTGGGTGACAGCGCCCGCCCGCCCGCCCTCCCTCAGCGGAAAGGGAATGTTGCACACGAGAAATAGGCAGAACTGGACTGGTAAAGTTCATGGCGGTGTGTGTCCATCCTGGGAAGCAATGTCCCGCTAGGTGAACTGCGGTTAGGATTAAGGCCAGACATTTCCGTTCACAGGATGGGGGTCGTGGCGTTTGGGGGGGGGGGAGCTCGTAGACTTACTTCAGTCAGAGTTCGCTGTAAATCGTCTCCTTTTTTTCCGTTTTTGTGAAGTCACTTGTCTGGATTACCCCGTTGGCCAACGTTGTGTTGTTGTCACGCCGGATGCGACCTGACCAGAGGCCCTGGGCTTGGACATCCGAGATTGTAGACGTGTCCTGAGGGACGTGTCGCGCTCCGTGCCGTGGTTACTGCAGACGAGACGTGTAAGACTTCACATACACACACACTCACGCAGAAGCGGCAACGCCTTAGAGTTTTGTCTGCCGTGGCGTGGGTGACGAAGGTATATGGCCGACACACGCCTGGGATGGCTAGCCAGGTCGCTCGAGTTGAGGCGGAGGTCTGTCTCTCTCTCTCTCTGCCGCACACACCGAGGACAGTGACACAGTCTTCCACGTATTGTGTGAAGCATCGTGTGAGAGATCATGTGTAGGAGGAGAAGCCCCCAGGACCTGCGCGGGGGGGGTAGGGTTCTTTGTGTGGGCAGGACGCAGCCCATGTGAACACCAGCAGTGGGTCCTTTATCTAGGCAGGACGTAGCTCCATGTGAACACAGGGGTGACCTCCCCGAGCAACGTGAAACACTTGCCTGACAAAGGGCTCACACCGCCAGACGCGTTCAAGGAACAAGTCTGCGAACATCTGCTCTAATCTGAACGCAGGGCGGCGTTCGAACGCGTGGGGGTGAAAAAAAAAGAACAAAGGAGTTCACACAGTTGACAGACCCAGAGTGGTACAGAGGAGTGCCCTGGTGTTATCTTTGGTGGTCCTGGGGTGTTGGTGCGATAGCTGGTGGTCCTGGGGTGTTGCTGCGATAGCTGGTGGTGCTGGGGTGTTGCTGCGATAGCTGGTGATCCGGGGGTGTTGCTGCGATAGCTGGTGGTCCTGGGGTGTTGCTGCAATAGCTGGTGGTCCTAGGGTGTTGCTGCGATAGCTGGTTATCCTGGGGTGTTGCTGCGATAGCTGGTTATCCTGGGGTGTTGCTGCGATAGCTGGTGGTCCAGGGGTGTAGCTGCGATAGCTGGTGGTCCTGGGGTGTTGCTACGATAGCTGGTGGTCCTGGGGTGTTGCTGCGATAGCTGGTGGTCCAGGGGTGTTGCTACGATAGCTGGTGGTCCAGGGGTGTTGCTGCGATAGCTGGTTATCCTGGGGTGTTGCTACGATAGCTGGTGGTCCAGGGGTGTTGCTGCGATAGCTGGTGGTCCAGGGGTGTTGCTGCGATAGCTGGTGGTCCTGGGGTGTTGCTGCAATAGCTGGTGGTCCTGGGGTGTTGCTGCAATAGCTGGTTATCCTGGGGTGTTGCTGCGATAGCTGGTTATCCTGGGGTGTTGCTGCGATAGCTGGTGGTCCAGGGGTGTAGCTGCGATAGCTGGTGGTCCAGGGGTGTAGCTGCGATAGCTGATGGTCCTGGGGTGTTGCTGTGATAGCTGGTGATCCTGGGGTGTTACTACGATAGCTGGTGGTCCTGGGGTGTTGCTGCGATAGCTGGTTATCCTGGGGTGTTGCTGCGATAGCTAGTGGTCCTGGGGTGTTGCTGCGATAGCTGGTGGTCCTGGGGTGATGCTGCGACAGCTGGTGATCCTGGGGTGTTGCTGTGATAGCTGGTGATCCTGGGGTGTTACTACGATAGCTGGTGGTCCTGGGGTGTTGCTGCGATAGCTGGTTATCCTGGGGTGTTGCTGCGATAGCTAGTGGTCCTGGGGTGTTGCTGCGATAGCTGGTGGTCCTGGGGTGTTGCTGCGACAGCTGGTGATCCTGGGGTGTTGGTGCGTTAGCTGGTGGTCCTGGGGTGTTGCTGCGTTATCTGTTGATCCTGGGGTGTTGCTGCGATAGCTGATGGTCCTGGGGTGTTGCTGCGATAGCTGATGGTCCTGGGATGGTGCGATAGCTGGTGATCCTTGGGTGTTGGTGTGGTTACTAGTGGTCCTGGGGTGCTGGTGTGATGTCTGGTGGTCCTAGGGTGCTGGTGTAATGTCTGGTGGTCCTGGGGTGCTGGTGTAATATCTGGTGGTCCTGGGGTACTGGTCTGATGTCTGGTGGTCCTGGGATGTTGGTGTGATGTCTGGTGGTCCTTGGGTGCTAGTGTGATATCTGGTCGTCCTGGGAGTACTGGTCCGATGTCTGGTCGTCCTGGAGTTCCGGTGTGATGTCTGGTCGTCCTTGGTAGCTGGGTGTGATGTCTGGGGTCCTTGGTCGCTGGCCTACTAATCTCTGGTGGTCTTTGGGTGCTGGTGTCCTGGTTGTGCCATCAGATGAAGAGAGATGTGGGTGAAGACCACGACAGGACTACCCATCTTTAGCTGTCTGCTCCAAGGTAATTGATGTACCTTCCGTGAACTAGGTGTACAGTGGAGACTCTGTCAGCAGACGTCTTAAATCTCAATAAATCTTGAGAGCAAGTGTATGATTTTTTCTTTCTTTTATTGATATAAGATTTCCCAAGTCAGAAGCGTAGAGACGAAGGCCTGGACACACCATCCGCATTCGTTACCTCTGCGACACAAGTGACGCACATTGTGGCTTAGTTCTTTGAAGCCTTGAATATGTCTTGTACTGACCCCTTGTCATTGCACATTGGCCCACTGGCTCACAACGTATCATAGACCATTGGTCATTTCGTGATATGATTCGTGGTCATCGAGAACTGCATGTCGGACCGCGAGCCGAGGAAGTTTGAGAAAAAAAAAAAGCACCTCCCCCATGAACTGGCTCAGTCTTGCTGAATTGTGCATTCATCACTCGGAGAGAGAGATAAAAAAAAGGGAAAATTATGATTCTAGAATGTGTGGCACGAACGAAAAACTCTGAGAGAGAGAGAGAGAGAGAGAGAGAGAGAGAGAGAGAGAGAGAGAGAGAGAGAGAGAGAGAGAGATGGGTTCCTGCAGACTAGCCTCCACCAACGCCTCTGTGCTTAGTGCTGAAGATGACGAGGCGAGGTGCCTGTGTTCCTGGTAGTGTTGGCAGAGGATCTGGTGCGTGGTCAGGCCCGCTCGTTGGCAGAGGATCTTTTGTGTGCGTGTTATCAGGCTGCTCGTGGGACGCCTTCTCCAGGTATGTCCCTTGTATAACCTCAGAAAAGAGGAACGTGTACATCCCAATCTTGGTCTGTTATCAGCGGTGGTGGTGTCTACCGTCAGTATCAACTGATGGGCAAAGATGTGTGTGTGTGTGTGTGTCGCGTGGACTTCCAGCGAGAGCTGGCAAGATGGGGCGTTCCGAGCCAGCGTCCAGTTCTCCTGGCGTGTCCGTCCAGGTCGTGTATTGTAACTGTGAATGTTTTTTTTGTGTGTGTGATGCAAAAGGACATGCATTATTATCACTTACTGTCGGGTTCGATGACAATTGAGACAACTATCTTGCCAAGGATCATATGTTGTCGAGGAATTACTCTTGAATTATACACACTTATACACACATTCGTAATTTTTTTGGTAACTGTTAAGTGTCTTCTTTCATGTATATTTCTCGAGTGTTTGGCGGTTGGATGGTAATTTTAAGGCAATTTACTGGACCCGATCTTTGCATTGTCATTGTCTTGTTGTTGCCAAGTCATGGAGTGAATGAATCAAAATGATTCAAGGGAAAATAGCAAACACCTAATCATTTTTATAGCCAGGTGGATCATCAGAGATAAAAGAGTTCGTCGCGATGCTTGAAATGGTATCTCTTATCGCCTGGGAGGCAGGAAGCCCTGGGCCTTGCTCAACACACACACCCTGCTTCGTCATCATACTGGAGGAGCAGAGAATACAGCTGTATGTATGATAGGTGGTAGATACTGTATATGCTTCATCTATGAAGAGGTTCGGCGTACCTGAAGGAGGAGGACTTCAGCAGGAGGTAGGTGTGGTGGGGAGGGCGCGACGACTGCTAATGTTGGGAGGGAGGAGTTGCGGGGTTTCCTAGCACGTCCCGTGTTGGAAGTGGCGAGCAGTAGAGATGTGACGACCTTGTGGGCCTCAAGAGTAACAGTGATAAGGTGATGTTTACGAAATCCTTGTACCTTTGAAGGTGGTCGTGGAAGCGATACTAAACGACGGATGTGAAGGGTAGGAACAGTGGTAGCGTGGGGCCAGGGAGGGAAGGGGTCAGTCATAAGATGCGTGGATTTACATACGAATTTTATTTTTTTCCTATAGGAAGACATTTCCTGTATGTCCTAATGATGTGTCCTCGTCCTGGGGATAGTAAGTGGCAATTGCGTTCGGTCCCGTACCTGGTATTGGGCGTGGGCGAGATCCGACCAGACGTAGATGTTGTGTGCGTATGTGCGACTGTCGGGGTCAGACAGACCTGCTGTTTCATCCTGTAGAAGGATAAGCCGAGGATGATTTATATGTGCCAGACCAAATTATAGCAGTAGTAGTATACTGGAAGAAGGTTGTGAACTGTTATAGAAAAAGAGATTTACCAGAGGTATGTTTACTTAGAGGTATATTTACTTACCAGAGGTATATCTACTTACCAGAGGTATATCTACTTACCAGAGGTATATATGCTTAACAGAGGTATATCTGCATACCAGAGGTATATCTGCTTACCAGAGGTATATCGACTTATCAGAGGTATATCTGCTTACCAGAGGTATATCTACTTACCAGAGGTATATCTACTTACCAGAGGTATATCTGCTTACCAGAGGTATATCTGCTTACCAGAGGTATATCTGCTTACCAGAGGTATATCTGCTTACCAGAGGTATATCTAGCAGACTCACTGAGTCAAGTGCTGTGAGAGGAGTCATGTGTTACCCCTCACGAAAAATCCGGGAAAATGAAGAAATGGGATTTCCGCTCTTGGTAACACGAAAAGTAACAAGATTAAGAAGAAAAAAAGAAAGATTAGAGAAAAGAAGTCATTGTGGAAAGTCTCTGCTGGTGGTGATGTGGAAGCTGACGTGTTACCTCACTGACTAGAAGCTGACCCCATGGTTGTGACGCGAACCTGGCTCTCTAATGAGCACCAAGAGACCCCCCTCTTGAACGGTGGGCAAGGTCACCAGAGACCATTTGGTGAGGAACCATATATATATATATATACACAAGGACCATCTCTCTCTCTCTCTCTCTCTCTCTCTCTCTCTCTCTCTATATATATATATATATATATATATATATATATATATATATATATATATATATATATATATATCTGTATCTATCTATCTATCTATCAGTCTATCCCTTTTGCCTGGTTCACTTCATGATCTGTGGCCCAACAGTACCAGGGCTCGAGACCGGGATGGCCGAAAACAGGACAGACGCCTAGTAATGGCCAGAGTTCATTTGGCCTTTGTTTAGGTGGACTTATGAAAAAAACACTGTCCTCCCTGAGCGTTACGGTAGAGGTTTTGGCCCCGCAGTTTTAATCTGATTTGATCATCGGATTCAATGACACACAGTTCTTGTATGCAGACTCGGTGAGAGTTGGTTCTGATTGCATTATATTGTGGTGTGTTATTTTGATGACCCCCCGGTAATTGTTGGGCGGCCGCAAAAAAAAACCCCCAGTAACGAGAAGCGCGTCTCTCTTGAATGGCTCACAGTTGTTGTGCCCCAGGGTCATGTCCTGCTGCCTGCTCTCTTTCTTCTTTCGATAAATGATCTATTTTTTTTCTTCTTCTCATTCGCTATTCATACCTCAACTCTCTCTCTCTCTCTCTCTCTCTCTCTCTCTCTCTCTCTCTCTCTCTCTCTCTCTCTCTCTCTCTCTCTCTCTCTATATATATATATATATATATATATATATATATATATATATATATATATATATATATATATATATATTATATTCTCATTGACTTCATAGCTCAATTCTCTCTCTCTCTCTCTCTCTCTCTCTCTCTCTCTCTCTCTCTCTCTCTCTCTCTCTCTCTCTCTCTCTCTCTCTCTCTCTCTCTCTCCTTAATACTCATTCTTCCTTGCATACTGAGTTTCTTAGAAAAAGTCTCAGCTCAGACCTGTTTAGCATCTCAAAAAGGGGGAAGCATTGCCTGTGTTCAATTGAATAGTGACAAAACGGGATATTTCTCCACGTATATATCTGTCTGAGAATAGTTTGCGTGCCTCCGTTCAGCTTCAAATCACCACAGTCCAACCTTGTAATCATTTGAACATTGGCATAGCCATGTCCTCCACTCTGTCACATGGAAACCCCACATCATCATCATCATCAATAAGTCTACTTCCTAGAAACTTGGGCGTGTCGTATAGGCAACCTTAATTAGTATTTTAATCAGCTATTTCATATCAGCTGGGGGTTTCATTTGCTAAAGGTATGGAGTACTGCTCACACATCCGAGGTGGCTCATTCACCATACCTCTCTCCTCACCAGAGCGGAATCAAAGCCTTTCCGTTGCATTCGATCTCCCCGCCATCACTTCGTCCAGTGTGTTCTCGAAGGTCGTCGTCTACTGGTGTACCCCATCTCTATGGTTTGCGCACTCGCACGCGCTCGGCTGCTGCTTCCCGTAGCTTTCGCTCTTTGACTGGAGACCGACCACTTCACCCGTTGAGGTGCTGCCTTCTTCCCTCGGAACATCCAAAGCTCCGGAATTCTTCTCTTTCCTCTCGTCTTCCACTTTTTGATCAAGAGACGGGTCTACAGGCACCTGCGGAGCCGAAGTTAATTTCTAGTTTCGTTTTTTTTTTTCCTTTCTTTTTTTTCTTCTCCAGTTTTCGTTCATACTGAGTTAGCCTTTGACTTGGGGCATGTTTTGCACGGGCCTTGCCTGTCACTGTTGAATGGAGAAAGAAAGAAAAGAAAACAAATGTCTTGGCCTTCTGAAGGAAAATGGCAAGGAGAGAGAGAGAGAGAGAGAGAGAGAGAGAGAGAGAGAGAGAGAGAGAGAGAGAGAGAGAGAGAGAGAGAGAGAGAGTCATTTGCTGGCAAGGAAAATACCTTCCATTACTGCTCTTGATCACAGACTATTGCAGTAGTTGAGGTATCGTGTTATGGTTTGTAACGCGTTACAGGAACCAGTCTCTCTCTCTCTCTCTCTCTCTCTCTCTCTCTCTCTCTCTCTCTCTCTCTCTCTCTCTCTCTCTCTCTCTCTCGGCACCTCCACCATCTATCGCTACCCCAAGCATTACAACAGGTCTGGGAATCACCGAGTGACCATCATTTCTCAAGCAGGCTGTGATTCGTATGTCGCCTTTGCGCTTAGTTGACGTGCGTGGAGCATATGGCTAGCGTGTGACTGGAACTTGGAAGGTTTGATGAAGGTTAGGGTGCGGGAAGTCTCTCGGCTTTTGACGCACGGGCAGGAAGTGACTCTGCATGTGTTATTCAGTATTGTATACACTGCTTGAGGTGTCCAGGCGTGAGTTATGCCTGGAGTGTGTTTTTTCTCCGTGTCTACTTGCTGCCAGAGCAGACCTAAGCAGTGGTGATGGTATCCAGGTGTGGTGTTGGCAGATGGTTGGTAGCCTTGGATAAGACAGACCACAGTTTATAACATGAACGCCTGTATGTGAGTTTATGTAGTCTGTAACTACAGGACTATCATCACTGACGTATAAGAAAGAGAGTTGGGAGCCACTGTAAACATTCTTGCTAAAGCAGAGGTCGACCCATTAACTATGCTCAGAGATCCTACGGTTCAAGACACATCGAGCGAGGTTTAGGTAAAGAAAATAATGTTGCTACAGATTAACCAGAAGGACCTTATTGTTGGGCCTAATTGTTGCCCAAGACTGTTAAGAGATGACAGAAAGAATGATTAATATGAGTGAGAACTAAGGAAGGATTGAAAGGTCCACAGTGAATCATCCAGGGGAGTGTCTCTGGCATGTGTTTGGGATTCACTCAGTTTCTCTCAAGGAGACGATCGCTGTAAACAGACCCTGTCAAGTCTGTCTGAAAGATGGAGGAGTCGACGTCAGCCAGAGATGGAGGAGTCGGCGTCAGCCAGAGATGGAGGAGTCGGCGTCAGCCAGAGATGGAGGAGTCGACGTCAGCCAGAGATGGAGGAGTCGACGTCAGCCAGAGATGGAGGAGTCGACGTCAGCCAGAGATGGAGGTGTCGGCGTCAGCCAGAGATGGAGGAGTCGACGTCAGTCAGAGATGGAGGAGACGACGTCAGCCAGAGATGGAGGAGTCGGCGTCAGCCAGAGATTAGGGAAAAGTTGGAAGATGTTTTGCCCGTTGTCAAATGCACCTCAACAAAGTTTTGAACCTTGAGATAAAGCCGTGAGTGTGCCTCGTTGTAAGTGTGCTCTGTGTCGCAACACCGAGGGAGGGGAAGATGACACCACATACACACATACGTATTCCAAGAGGTTACAGTGGTATAAACACACACACACACACACACACACACACACACACACACAATATACATGGTGTAGAATTTTGACATGACCTTCCCCTAAAGGTAAGGCTTTCCGATCACTGCGTAGCTTAAAAACTACTCATCAGCTGCTGATATTCCTACAGCTCATCCGAGGCTGTGGTCCCTCACTCACAGTGGACGCTGAGCTGGCCCGAGGCTGTGGTCCCTCACTCACAGTGGACGCTGAGCTGGCCCGAGACTGTGATCCCTCACTCACAGTGGACGCTGAGCTGGCCCGAGGCTGTGGTCCCTCACTCACAGTGGACGCTGAGCTGGTCCGAGGCTGTGGTCCCTCACGTCCCTCACTCACAGTGGACGCTGAGCTGGCCCGAGGCTGTGGTCCCTCACTCACAGTGGACGCTGAGCTGGTCCGAGGCTGTGGTCCCTCACGTCCCTCACTCACAGTGGACTCTGAGCTGGCCCGAGGCTGTGATCCCTAACGTCCCTCACTCACAGTGGACGCTTAGCTGGTCCGAGGCTGTGATCCCTCACGTCCCTCACTCACAGTGGACGCTGAGCTGGCCCGAGGCTGTGGTCCCTCACGTCCCTCACTCACAGTGGACGCTGAGCTGGCCCGAGGCTGTGGTCCCTCACATCCCTCACTCGCAGTGGACGCTGAGCTGGCCCGAGGCTTTGGTCCCTCACTCACAGTGGACGCTGAGCTGGCCCGAGGCTGTGGTCCCTCACGTCCCTCACTCACAGTGGACGCTGAGCTGGTCCGAGGCTGTGGTCCCTCACTCACAGTGGACGCTGAGCTGGTCCGAGGCTGTGGTCCCTCACTCACAGTGGACGCTGAGCTGGTCCGAGCTGTGGTCCGTCTGTCACAGTGGAAGCGGAGCCACACACCTCGAACACAATGGCATATGTAGGCAAGACGCTCCTGGTCGTATGACCACTGACTTGAGTGGCACCACACAGTTCTGGTCGTCACGACCACTGACTGAAGTGGAACCACACAGTTCTGTTCGTCACGACCAATGACTCTTGCGTGGCACCACACAGTTCTGGTCGTCACGACCACTGACTGAAGTGGCACCACACAGTTCTGGTCGTCACGACCACTGACCTAAGTGGCATCACACAGTTCTGGTCGTCACGACCACTGACTGAAGTGGCACCACATAGTTCTGGTCGTCACGACCACTGACTTTAGCACCACACAGTTCTGGTCGTCACGACCACTGACTGAAGTGGCACCACACAGTTCTGGTCGTCACGACCACTGACTTGAGTGGCATCACACAGTTCTGGTCGTCACGACCACTGACTGAAGTGGCACCACATAGTTCTGGTCGTCACGACCACTGACTTTAGCACCACACAGTTCTGGTCGTCACGACCACTGACTGAAGTGGCACCACACAGTTCTGGTCGTCACGACCACTGACTTGAGTGGCATCACACAGTTCTGGTCGTCACGACCACTGACTGAAGTGGCACCACACAGTTCTGGTCGTCACGACCACTGACTTGAGTGGCATCACACAGTTCTGGTCGTCACGACCACTGACTGAAGTGGCACCACACAGTTCTGGTCGTCACGACCAATGACTCTTGCGTGGCACCACACAGTTCTGGTCGTCACGACCACTGACTGAAGTGGCACCACACAGTTCTGGTCGTCACGACCAATGACTCTTGCGTGGCACCACACAGTTCTGGTCGTCACGACCACTGACTGAAGTGGCACCACACAGTTCTGGTCGTCACGACCACTGACCTAAGTGGCATCACACAGTTCTGGTCGTCACGACCACTGACTGAAGTGGAACCACACAGTTCTGGTCGTCACGACCACTGACTTTAGCACCACACAGTTCTGGTCGTCACAACTAATGGTTGGTTCTGTGCCACCACAACCACACCTAACTGATCGTATCATGTTGACTCTCTGAAGACAAATACGACCACGAGAACAGGCCTTCAGCCTTGATACACGAAGGCCTTTAGTTTGATGGTATTTGTCAGTGCGTTTGGTTGCCTGCCACGAATTACTTGAGGACTGTGTCTGTTTTAGAATAACATGCGTGTAAAACTTGTCGAAGGCATAACATGAAGCAGGCCATACCACCGTGGTGTGAAAAGATCCCTGTGATCCGAATAGCACGTTCGCTTGTGTGTGTGTGTGGAGGACGACGGGCAAGCATTACGAATACTTCAGGCTCATTGGAGTGAGCAGTGGTTAACTGACTGTCGTCAGCCAGCGGAGAGAAACCATCTTATGTTTTTCCCGCCTCCTTTATATATTTTACATGTATCATTTCTCTCCTGTTGTATTTTCTTGCACTATTTTGTCACTAGGTCTTTCAAATAAGGCTGCCTCTGCCATTGGCTAGTGTGTTCGGCATTAGTGATGATTCCTGGCCAGTGTGTGTTTTATTTCATGCCGCCACCAGATCCTCCATTGTTTTCTCAGGGCGAAAACACACTCGGTCCTGGGGTAGTTTTGACGAGCTCCTCTACCGTCTGGGTGTGACAGGAGGCGTCCAGTCTCTCACACCCATCGGCCTTCGTGGCGGGGTGGTGGTGGGGGGCGAGCCTTCAGCCAACGCCACTTGAGCGAGGGGTCGCGAGTCCCTCCCTCTGGTCTCCTGTTATATACATTATTCCTCCTTATCAAGGGCCTTGCCATCAGGATCGGCTTCTCCTGGGGATCTAAGCGCGTGCTCGCATTGGCGTTCCTGGCTGAGGGACGCTGCCTGTCTTTGGTTCGTCACTTGAGGCAGGCGAGTGAAGAATGTATCATCACCATTTGCACAAACGACCTCGAAAGGACTCAGTGGGTCTGTTGATGGATGCGTTCCTGTGTGTTCCTCCCTGCGTTTCGTTGCAGTTGGTATTCCGTCATCAAAACATGAAGAAAGGGTTGGTAAGTCTTACAATCCATAGAGCGAGCCATGTCCATATCCCGTTCTGCAGTAATTCACGTCGAGGCAGCGCCTGGTCTTGCTGAGTTCCTTGGCATCTTAAGGAAGAACTGGGAGTGTGATGATCCCTGTGGTGACCCCAGACAGACAGGCAGTCGGTCGTCACGCTGGTGTGGGGACAAGGGATTGCGACCTGGCGAAAGCCACGGGTCATGATGATAGTCAGTTACTTCCTCAGAACACTGGATGGCTCAAGATCTCCCTGCATCACTAGGGAGATCCCACTGTCTAGGTCCATTCTCCTCTCTCTCCACCAAGCACGGCCACAATGGCACCCAGAAATGAGAGTCACCAGCAGCGTTTACTGGTCACAGGCGTGGCCGGTGGCGCACGGCTTCATGGAATGATGATAGGATGCTGACGGCGCGCATGGTTATTCCCAGACCCACGCTCATACGAGCACCAGCAAGGCTTGGGATCATAGTTCTCGCAACGTCCGCACACTGCGTCAGGCTAAGGAGCTGCTCCATACCGAGTCCGGACTTCACATGTGTTGTTGAATGTCCATGGGGGCTGGACCCAGGAAGTACCTTGGGAGTTCAAGCTCTTGAGTGCAGCAGATGTGGAGGACGAACCTAGCTGGATGTGGAGGACGAACTTAGCTAGATGTGGAGGACGAACTTAGTATTATACATTACTTAGAAGAATTGGCTGCATTGTTTTTTGTCCTCGCCGTGATGAATGCCATTGCCACACACACACACACAAACACACACACACACGCACACGTACAGTTACGCTGTTTGCTTTACAAAATTAGTACATTCATTTGACCATGTTCTTAATCACGAACGGGTTTGGTGGTGATTACCCCCATCTCCTGTGGCCACATTTGCCCCTTTACCCCTAGCGCCCTCTTGACTCGTGATGCCGTTATCCAGACGCCTGTGTTAAGGCCACAGACTTTCGCTTTTGGCAGATCGCAAGAAAGCTGACGTCTAAGGTTGGTAGGAGGAGCAGCCCTCGTGAAAGGTAACCTACAACATAGTATGTTGGATGTGGGCCTGGGTTCACACGGCCCCCGACGCCCTCGTCTCTTTATCATGCACTCAACTCCCCACGACGAGTCTGAAGCAGATAATGATTTGTTTAATGAGAACTTCCCTCGTAGTTTCACACTGTGTCAGACAAGATCACGTTTAGTGCCGAGATAGACGAGAGAGAGAGAGAGAGAGAGAGAGAGAGAGAGAGAGAGAGAGAGAGAGAGAGAGAGAGAGAGAGAGAGAGAGAGAGAGATGAGGGAATTTTTTTTGTGAGCGTAATAACTCCATTAAAGCATTGGCTTCAGCTTGTGTCGCCACGCCTTAATTTCACTCACGACTTCTTCTCTTGACGTCCTCACAAATTGTGAGTTATATGAGATTTATATATATATATATATATATATATATATATATATATATATATATATATATATATATATATATATATATTTCGCCGATGTCATGGCGCGCCTGGCTCATCCTGTTGATCGGTAGCGCCTAAGGACCGACCGCCAAGCGACTTCAGGACACGATGAAGTAAATTGTTACAAGTTGGTTCATAGCAGAAGATTACGGTCCTTAATGTGACATTTTCATCATGGTCCTCAATGTGACATTTTCATCACGGTCCTTAATGTGACATTTTCATCATGGTCCTCAATGTGACATTTTCATCACAGTTCCTCAATGTGACATTTTCATCACGGTCCTCAATGTAACATTTTCATCATGGTCCTCAATGTGACATTTTCATCATGGTCCTCAATGTGACATTTTCATCACGGTCCTCAATGTGACATTTTCATCACGGTCCTCAATGTGACATTTTCATCACGGTCCTCAATGTGACATTTTCATCACGGTCCTCAATGTGACATTTTCATCACGGTCCTCAATGTGACATTTTCATCATGGTCCTCAATGTGACAGTTTCATCATGGTTCTCAATGTGACATTTTCATCATGGTCCTCAATGTGACATTTTCATCATGGTCCTCAATGTGACATTTTCATCATGGTCCTCAATGTGACATTTTCATCATGGTCCTCAATGTGACATTTTCATCATGGTCCTCAATGTGACAGTTTCATCATGGTCCTCAATGTGACATTTTCATCATGGTCTTCAATGTGACATTTTCATCATGGTCTTCAATGTGACATTTTCATCACGGTTCTCAATGTGACATTTTCATCATGGTCTTCAATGTGACATTTTCATCATGGTCTTCAGTGTGACATTTTCATCATGGTCTTCAATGTGACATTTTCATCATGGTCTTCAATGTGACATTTTCATCACGGTCCTCAATGTGACATTTTCATCACGGTCCTCAATGTGACATTTTCATCATGGTCCTCAATGTGACATTTTCATCAACTAGATGCAAGGATCGGATGGAGTCTCAGACTTTCGGGCATCTCGTTATTAAGAAAGGTTTTACCATCTCTTTCAGGGATTGTATTTGAACCTACCCCTCTCGAAGGCTCAGTTGTCTCCCACAGTCGCAGACGTTGAGTTCTAGTCGCGTGTGTGTGCGTGTTTATGTGTGTGTGTGTGTGTATGTGTGTGTTCGTGTCTCAGGCCACAGACTTTATACACTCAATATGATTACCATCTTCACGTGCGCTGAGGCGCCAACAGTACCAAAAGCTTCGCCTTAATGTGGTCTTCTGATCTTTTAACAAAAGCTTCGCCTTAATGTGGTCTTCTGATCTTTTAACAAAAGCTTAGCCATAATGTGGTCTTCTGATCTTTGTATCAACTCTGTACATGCTTCTTAACTTGACGCACATCGTATCATCATTGGAATTGGATCCCCTAAAGTCTGTTTGCGATCGTCTTCCGTCAAATCAGTCCTTCGTATAACCTGATTACAGCATTTAGACTTTTAATTGACAACCCAGTGCTGTGTTCAGCAGCCACAACTGTATACAGGTAAAGCAATCAAACTTCCTCGTACTCTCTGTCTTGCTTGTTGGAGCAATACAGTTAGTTTGTTAGCGCATAGGAGATAGCAAAGCCCTGTTGAGGTGGCGGACAGAGCGAATACAGGTATGTTGTGTGTCTGTGGTGTTGACATAC
Source organism: Panulirus ornatus (assembly GCF_036320965.1). Classification (NCBI taxonomy): domain Eukaryota; kingdom Metazoa; phylum Arthropoda; class Malacostraca; order Decapoda; family Palinuridae; genus Panulirus; species Panulirus ornatus. The sequence goes on from NC_092279.1 coordinate 4,529,126, forward strand.
GCTACTCCCTCCCTAGGGTTATAGGGTTAACTACATCACACCCCAGCCTCACCCATCGCCTTCACCTTATGATAAGTAAGCGCATTATTATTATCATTATTAGTAGTACTAGTAGTATCATTATTATTATTATTATTATTATTATTATTATTATTATCATTAGTAGTACTGGTATCATTATCATTACGATCATTATTAATATTTTCATTATCATCATTATCATTCTTTTCAATTATCATTCTTATTATTATCATTATCACCGCTATTATCATTATTATTATTGATGTTATTATCATTAATATTATTATTATCATGGTTGTTCCTGCTGCTGTAGAGAAGCTTTCAAGATATAACAAGACGTGATAATAATATCTTAGTGAAGCATTATTTCTTTATTACGTTCATTGACTTTTCATTAACATATTTTTTTTTTCATACGTCTTTGGATTGCTGTCATGAGAGATGATGATGCGTTGCATTCCGCTCAATTCCTTCGGTTCGTTCCGTGTTCCACGATATATATATATATATATATATATATATATATATATATATATATCATCCCTGGGGATAGGGGATTAAGAATACTTCCCACGTATTCCCTGCGTGTCGTAGAAGGCGACTAAAAGGGGAGGGAGCGGGGGGCTGGAAATCCTCCCCTCTCGTTTTTTTTTTTAATTTTCCAAAAGAAGGAACAGAGGGGGCCAGGTGAGGATATTCCAAAAAAGGCCCAGTCCTCTCTTCTTAACGCTACCTCGCTAACGCGGGAAATGGCGAATAGTTTAAAAGAAAAAGAATATATATATTATATATTATATATTATCTTGTGGAGGCTAAGGTGAAGATTTGTATGGGTTTTCAGAAAAGAAGAGTGAATGTTGGGGTGAAGAGGGTGGTGAGAGTAAGTGAGCTTGGGAAGGAGACCTGTGTGAGGAAGTACCAGGAGAGACTGAGTACAGAATGGAAAAAGGTGAGAACAATGGAAGTAAGGGGAGTGGGGGAGGAATGGGATGTATTTAGGGAATTAGTGATGGATTGCGCAAAAGATGCTTGTGGCATGAGAAGAGTGGGAGGTGGGTTGATTAGAAAGGGTAGTGAGTGGTGGGATGAAGAAGTAAGAGTATTAGTGAAAGAGAGGAGAGAGGCATTTGGACGATTTTTGCAGGGAAAAAATGCAATTGAGTGGGAGATGTATAAAAGAAAGAGACAGGAGGTCAAGAGAAAGGTGCAAGAGGTGAAAAAAAGGGCAAATGAGAGTTGGGGTGAGAGAGTATCATTAAATTTTAGGGAGAATAAAAAGATGTTCTGGAAGGAGGTAAATAAAGTGCGTAAGACAAGGGAGCAAATGGGAACTTCAGTGAAGGGCGCAAATGGGGAGGTGATAACAAGTAGTGGTGATGTGAGAAGGAGATGGAGTGAGTATTTTGAAGGTTTGTTGAATGTGTTTGATGATAGAGTGGCAGATATAGGGTGTTTTGGTCGAGGTGGTGTGCAAAGTGAGAGGGTTAGGGAAAATGATTTGGTAAACAGAGAAGAGGTAGTGAAAGCTTTGCGGAAGATGAAAGCCGGCAAGGCAGCAGGTTTGGATGGTATTGCAGTGGAATTTATTAAAAAAGGGGATGACTGTATTATTGACTGGTTGGTAAGGTTATTTAATGTATGTATGACTCATGGTGAGGTGCCTGAGGATTGGCGGAATGCGTGCATAGTGCCATTGTACAAAGGCAAAGGGGATAAGAGTGAGTGCTCAAATTACAGAGGTATAAGTTTGTTGAGTATTCCTGGTAAATTATATGGGAGGGTATTGATTGAGAGGGTGAAGGCATGTACAGAGCATCAGATTGGGGAAGAGCAGTGCGGTTTCAGAAGTAGTAGAGGATGTGTGGATCAGGTGCTTGCTTTGAAGAATGTATGTGAGAAATACTTAGAAAAGCAAATGGATTTGTATGTAGCATTTATGGATCTGGAGAAGGCATATGATAGAGTTGATAGAGATGCTCTGTGGAAGGTATTAAGAATATATGGTGTGGGAGGAAAGTTGTTAGAAGCAGTGAAAAGTTTTTATCGAGGATGTAAGGCATGTGTACGTGTAGGAAGAGAGGAAAGTGATTGGTTCTCAGTGAATGTAGGTTTGCGGCAGGGGTGTGTGATGTCTCCATGGTTGTTTAATTTGTTTATGGATGGGGCTGTTAGGGAGGTAAATGCAAGAGTTTTGGAAAGAGGGGCAAGTATGAAGTCTGTTGGGGATGAGAGAGCTTGGGAAGTGAGTCAGTTGTTGTTCGCTGATGATACAGCGCTGGTGGCTGATTCATGTGAGAAACTGCAGAAGCTGGTGACTGAGTTTGGTAAAGTGTGTGGAAGAAGAAAGTTAAGAGTAAATGTGAATAAGAGCAAGGTTATTAGGTACAGTAGGGTTGAGGGTCAAGTCAATTGGGAGGTGAGTTTGAATGGAGAAAAACTGGAGGAAGTGAAGTGTTTTAGATATCTGGGAGTGGATCTGGCAGCGGATGGAACCATGGAAGCGGAAGTGGATCATAGGGTGGGGGAGGGGACAAAAATTCTGGGGGCCTTGAAGAATGTGTGGAAGTCGATGGAAGTCGAGAACATTATCTCGGAAAGCAAAAATGGGTATGTTTGAAGGAATAGTGGTTCCAACAATGTTGTATGGTTGCGAGGCGTGGGCTATGGATAGAGTTGTGCGCAGGAGGATGGATGTGCTGGAAATGAGATGTTTGAGGACAATGTGTGGTGTGAGGTGGTTTGATCGAGTGAGTAACGTAAGGGTAAGAGAGATGTGTGGAAATAAAAAGAGCGTGGTTGAGAGAGCAGAAGAGGGTGTTTTGAAGTGGTTTGGGCACATGGAGAGAATGAGTGAGGAAAGATTGACCAAGAGGATATATGTGTCGGAGGTGGAGGTAACGAGGAGAAGAGGGAGACCAAATTGGAGGTGGAAAGATGGAGTGAAAAGGATTTTGTGTGATCGGGGCCTGAACATGCAGGAGGGTGAAAGGAGGGCAAGGAATAGAGTGAATTGGATCGAAGTGGTATACCGGGGTTGACGTGCTGTCAGTGGATTGAATCAAGGCATGTGAAGCGTCTGGGGTAAACCATGGAAAGCTGTGTAGGTATGTATATTTGCGTGTGTGGACGTATGTATATACATGTGTATGGGGGGGGGTTGGGCCATTTCTTTCGTCTGTTTCCTTGCGCTACCTCGCAAACGCGGGAGACAGCGACAAAGTATAATAAGAAAAAAAAAATATATATATATATATATATATATATATATATATATATATATATATATTCACGTGAGGTTGCCTAATCGCTTTTGTGTGATGAATGTATATTATCTCATGGATGTCTTGTCCTCATATTTCCTTATCTTTATGTTCTTGTTTTTGTTTTGTTTTAACCAACGTAAATATCTTGTGTGACAATCCTTGAGCTCCTCAGCGCGCAGCGTGTTGGTCTATAACTTCCTCATCGTTGGACAGTATATATATATGTGTGTGTATGTGTGTGTGCGCGTGTGTGTGTGTCTGCGTGTGTGTGACGCGGCATCAAGTCTCTGTCTGTCTGTCGTACACAAGCAACATGCCAACTGAGCGCTACACATGATTCCTTCCTCACTTGCCTGTCTGCCTGTCTGGAGGATGAATTCATGGTCGACAGACCGGCAATGATGGCCTGGGGTCACTTCGAGTTGGTTGGGGGGAAAGCCAGTAATCCGTATATTATATGTAGTTAGATATATACATGTGTATGTGGGTGGGTTGGGCCATTTCTTTCGTCTGTTTCCTTGCGCTACCTCGCAAACGCGGGAGACAGCGACAAAGCAAAATAATGATAATAATAGATATAACTGGTATATGATCCAGGTCCTCCGACCGAAGATGTTTGCAGTGGTTCAAGAGATCCTAAGGAGTTCGAAATGCATCCATTGACGTCTTGTACATAGTAACGACCTTGGGTTACGATGGCTTAAGATGGTTGTTACCTGACTCGTTCGGTCATTAGGCCAAAAGACACGAGAGGTCTTCCCTCAGGATGACACGAGGTCAATGAGAACATGGGGATCAACTTTGGTTGTTAGATTATCTTTATCCAGAATTTATCTGACTTCATCTCGTAATGGTGTTTTTAGTCACGTATGTATGTATTATTCAGGATGTCTCTGATGCATGTATCACCCAGCTTCCAAAGTGATTCCATTTATCAGCCAGTCTCCACGGTGTCTCCATGTATCAGCCAGTCTCCACAGGTGTCTCCGTGTATCAGCCAGTCTCCACGGTGTCTCCACGTATCAACCAGTCTCCACGGTGCCTCCATGCATCAACCAGTCTCCACGGTGCCTCCATGCATCAACCAGTCTCCACGGTGTCTCCATGCATCAACCAGTCTCCACGGTGTCTCCATGCATTAACAAGTCTCCACGGTGTCTCCATGCATCACCCAGTCTCCATGTATCAACCAGTCTCCACGGTGTCTCCGTGTATCAACCAGTCTCCACGGTGTCTCCGTGCATCAACCAGTCTCCACGGTGTCTCATGTATCAGCCAGTCTCCACGGTGTCTCCGTGCATTAGCCAGTCTCCACGGTGTCTCCGCGCATTGCAAGATTACACTCACTGCATTGTGAGATGAGTCAGAAGAGGAAGCATCTTCCTCTCCCTCGCGCACAGTTCACATACTCATGGAGTCTCAAGGTCGGGATAACTGAGCATAAAGTTGGCTCTTAAGTGCGCAGGCAGAACTCAATGACCATCTGAGCCGAGCCATTTTTATCTCTCGTAAGTATGTGCCAGAAGACCCGGGCGGGGCGGGCAGTCACAGGAGGCCGTGGCCCGTGCTGTGGTGGTGGGTGGGTGAGGGAGGGGGTTGGGTCAGTGCTGGGGCAGCTCCACCACCTTCCGGGAGGAGGTGGCGGTGCGTGGTTGACTGTCAGTGGCAGTAATCAAGTTCTCGGGGCAGCTCGCTGCGTGGAGCCCTCCTCTCCGGCGTCGCTCGAGATCACCAGGTTAGTTCGCTCCTCAGGTCGCGCCTGCGCCGCGGGGTATAAAACACACACGCACACGCACACGCAGCCATCCATCCATCCCCGCCTCAGAAGCCAGACCAAGAGGAATCCATCTGCTGTCTTCGTGTGGCCGCGTTTGCCCATCTGGTCGTTGGGGTATTGGAGGAAGACATCTCTACCGCCGGTTGACGCTGAGCAAGATGCATAGGAGTTGTTTGAGCGTCTGATTCAGCGCTGAGCTTCGCGGAGGGAGCTGAGGAGGGCTGAGAACGGGGAAGGCAATCAGAGAGCTGTGTTTACAGAATACCTGGAGACGCCAAACGTCACTTGCCATGGTAACGTGGGCGCAATTACATCAGTTGTGTCATCGTGCACGCGCGCAAGCTCTGAAACGTCGCGGGGAATACAAGCGTGCTTGGAGAAACCAGTAATTACGAAGGACATAACGAAAATGGATCTTAGATGTGATTATTAGTGGGAAAGAAGGTGAAAATTCCGTTGGTGAGGGAGGGAAGTGGCGGATGACAGTGGAAGTCGTGGAGAGGAAGATGGCACCAGTGTTGTGATGACAATGTGTGTGTGTGAGACAAGCGTGCTATCCATCGCTGTAAATGAGGGTGATGGAAAATGATAGTGCCAGTGGAGACAGCGGTGGTGTGGGTGTGAACAACCGAAATTACCCCCACACACACCCCCTCCTCCTTTTCCCTGACGAAGGCGCTGGCGAGGGCGTCGCTCCCGCCTCCAGGTTTCAGGCTCTCTCTGCCTCTTCTGTCTCAGTGCTGTGGATCGCGTCTGATACATGCCAACTAGGTCAGTTCTATTCTGTTGCACGCGCACACGCACGCACGCACAGTTATAGAATGTTGAACGTGCATTGGCTGCAGGATGATCCTTGGAACGCCTGGGAGCGGTCAAGGCTCACCGGTCAGTGGTTTTAAACCACCATTGACGACCTTGATGACGCCGTTAGTTTATACGCCGAAGGCCCCAGTTGATAACAGCCCCACGCGCTTAAAACTAACACACACACACACACACACACACACACACACACACACTTTTCCATGCTGCAGTGGTTAGCGTTACTGATCTTTGAAGCAACATGGGCACCACATGAGTTCGAATCCTTGGGCACGGTAGTCGGCCCATAGTCAACCCAGGTGTTCATCCTTCCCTCCAGTAAATTGTATAAATGGGTACCTGGCTTAGACTGGTATGTGTGTGTGTCTACACGTATGTAAACACATGGTACATGTATACAGGACAAAGAGAAGGGGGCAAAACGTGTGTAAAATCTCACCGTTAGACAGAAATAGTGGTTACACACACACACACGAGCTTCCGTGGTGTAGTGGTTAGTCTCGGTGACCATGATCCACGCACGGGTGCGCTTGGTTTCAAGTCGTGGGCACGGCGGTCGACGCGCTACCAGTTCCCAGCCGGTCTCCCTCCCCCTCTGAGGGTTGGTCGAGGAGGACGGTCTGGTATAGGTGGCTTCTAGGCTGGGCAAGATATCAACATCGTGTCCACCACATACGAGGTTGAGGGACGATTGTAAAACTCTCTCTCTCTCTCTCTCTCTCTCTCTCTCTCTCTCTCTCTCTCTCTCTCTCTCTCTCTCTCTCTCTCTCTCTCTCCCCCAGTAACTTGACAAATCGCAATCGCGCGCGCGTGCACACACACACACACACACACACACACACACACACATATTCCTATGAGTCCACGGGGAAAAGGAATATCTTGATCACGCACAACATTGTGATCATTTCCAACACACACACACACACACACACACACACACACATATATATATATATATATATATATATATATATATATATATATATATATATATATATATATATATATATTTATCCCTGGGGATAGGGGATTAAGAATACTTCCCACGTATTCCCTGCGTGTCGTAGAAGGCGACTAAAAGGGGAGGGAGCGGGGGGCTGGAAATCCTCCCCTCTCGTTTTTTTTTTTTTTTTTTTTTTTAATTTTCCAAAAGAAGGAACAGAGGGGGGCCAGGTGAGGATATTCCACAAAGGCCCAGTCCTCTGTTCTTAACGCTACCTCGCTAATGCGGGAAATGGCAAATAGTTAAAAAATATATATATATATATATATATATATATATATATATATATATATATATATATATATATATATATATATATATATATATATATAATATATATATAATATATATATATATATATATATATATATATATATATATATATATATATATATATATATATATATATATATATATATGGCTAATCAACAGCCCGTACCAGAACAGATTTTCCTGGACTTCCAAGTGTATATTAATCATTCGGAGGCCTGACGTATATATAAGAAAAAAAAGGGTGGGGGTGTAGTGGAGTGGAGTGTGAAGAGCCCCCTGAGTGATATAGTTTTTGAGTGCAAAATTTAAGGGGGTGTGGGGCGGGGGTGGTAGTGGAAAGTGAAGAGCCCCCTGAGTAATGTATTTTTTGAGTGCAAGATTTAAGGGGATGGGGGTGTAGTGGACTGTGAAGAACCCCCGTGAGTGATATATCTTTTAAGTGCAAAATTTGAGTGCGCCACTTTCAGGAGTAAAGTAAGTTTTGGGGATGGAGGATATGAAAATGCAGATCAAATATTCGAGAAGTGCTGCCAAGGTAAGTAAACCAAAACTTTCGTATAATCGTTTATTTAAAGGGATATCCAGACAGTGCAAAACGTGAATAACTGACATAAAGAGATTAAACGACCAAGAACTCCTCTAAACGACCAAGAACTCCTTTAAACGACCAAGAACTCCTTTAAACGACCAAAAACTCCTTTAAACGACCAAGAACTCCTTTAAAGGACCTAGAACTCCTTTAAACGACCAAGAACTCCTTTAAACGACCAAGAACTCCTTTAAACGACCAAGAACTCCTTTAAGGGACCTAGAACTCCTTTAAACGACCAAGAACTCCTTTAAACGACCAAGAACTCCTTTAAACGACCAAGAACTCCTTTAAACGACCTAAAACTCCTTTAAACGACCTAGAACTCCTTTAAACGACCAAGAACTCCTTTAAACGACCAAGAACTTTAAAGAAGCGCATTAACGAAACGTAATTGTGAGCAAATAGAAGATTTTTGAAGTATTTAGAATCACTGTGCAGCATTGACAGCTGATGGGATTCGAGATCTATTCTGGATAGATACTATCTTTAGTACCAGCTGATGGCATTCAAAATCTATTCTGGATAGATACTGATTTAGTGCCAATAACCTAGACTATCGTAATTCTCCTCAAGGTGGGAGACAGATTAAAACCTTTAGCATACCTTGTGCCAAGTCATTAGAAATCCTCCAAAGACGTCAGGGAAATTTGAGTCCATACAGCAGACCTACTTGACCGGTGTGAGGTGAACCTGTTATCAGACACACTCAGAGCCAAGTAGGCTAAAAGTTTTTTTTTTTCTCTCTGTTTAGCTTTTATATCAGAAATGGATTCAAACAAGGGAAAGCACGAAGACCAGGTAGTTGCGATTATATTCACCAGGAGAAGACAAGAGGAGAAAATGATGATGTACGAATCATCAGAGAAAGTTTTGTGGGGCCTGGATGTGGATAAGGGAGCTGTGGTTTCGGTGCATTATTACATGACAGCTAGAGACTGAGTGTGAACGAATGTGGGGGCCTTTGTTGTCTTTTCCTAGCGTTACCTCGCGCGCATGAGGGGAGGAGGGGGTTGTTATTTCATGTGTGGCGGGATGGCGACGGGAATGAATAAAGGCAGCAAGTATGAATTATGTACATTTGTGTATATGTATATGTCTGTGTGTGTATATATATATTCGTTGAAATGTATAGGTATGTATATGTGCGTGTGTGGACGTGTATCTATATACATGTGTATGTGGGAGGGTTGGGCCATTCTTTCGTCTGTTTCCTTGCGCTACCTCGCTAACGCGGGAGACAGCGACAAAGTTTAATAAATGTATAATATATATATATATATATATATATATATATATATATATATATATATATATATATATATATATATATATATCATTCGCCGTTTCCCGCATCAGCGAGGTAGCATTAAGAACAGAGGACTGAGCCTTTGAGGAATTATCCTCACTTGGCCCCCTTCTCTGTTCCCTCTTTTGGAAAATTTAAAACGGAGGGTGAGGATTTCCAGTCCCCCGATCCCTCCCCTTTTAGTCGCCTTCTGCGACACGCAGGGAATACGTGGGAAGTATTCTTTCTCCCCTGTCCTCAGGGATATATATATATATATATATATATATATATATATATATATATATATATATATATATATATATATATATATATATATAGGGACCAGATGTAAACACAGTTAGAGGAGGGATTGAAGAAATAGGATCTGATGATAAGATGCAAAAGTATCATGGGGTTGAGAGAGGAATTAGAAAAATAAGGCAATGGGTATGAACACGTTCCAATTAGGTAAAGGAGATTCCAGTGTATAACCAGAGGAAAGAAGGCCAGTTCTTTCAAAATCAAAACAAGGTTAGAAGTTTCTTCTCTGGGCGTGTAGGTTATTTAACAAGAGGAAGTGTCTGTTGACTTATACAGAGTCTATTGAAAATACTGGGCACGGAGGAGAGCAGGAGGAATATTTGGGGCTGATGAGGTGACGCAGAGCGTGAAGATTGGCGATGTAGCGCAACACAGACCTGGAAACACTTGATTTGCTGCTCAGGAGAATGAATGAAACTGTAGAAAGAATGATATAAACTATTAGGAGATGAACCATCGAGAGACTTTAGGGCCAAGGTTATGAAAAAAAAAGATTTTAGATTTGATTTTTAGCGTACAGGATCGTTGCTTGTTTAGCAGAAAGGAAGATTTGATTCTTAGCATACAGGATCGTTGCTTGTTTAGCAGAAAGGAAGATTTGATTCTTAACATACCGGATCGTTGCTTGTTTAGCAGAAAGGGAGATTTGATTCTTAGCATACAGGATCGTTGCTTGTTTAGCAGAAAGGAAGATTTGATTCTTAACATACCGGATCGTTGCTTGTTTAGCAGAAAGGGAGATTTGATTCTTAGCATACAGGATCGTTGCTTGTTTAGCAGAAAGGAAGATTTGATTCTTAGCATACAGGATCGTTGCTTGTTTAGCAGAAAGGGAGATTTTAAAGAGGCAGACACTGAGGCTTACAAAGTTGAACACAGGAGGATCAAGCTGAAAAGTAAGTGGCACGAAAATTGAAAAAAAAAAAAGAAGAAATAAAAAGATCCGACACCAGATAACGAAGAAGGGCAAAATGCTCGTTGCCAGATTACCGGAGGTTATATATATAAATTTCCAGAGGCAATTTCTCGGATAAAGCAATAATTGGTGGTTGTAGCGAAGATACCCATGAACGATCAGTCATGGTTCCCTTTCATTTGGAGCCAGTTAGCCACGGGGAGGGGGGGGGTTTACTTAAGACAGGGTAAGGAACTTTTAAAAACAGGGTGTGATGCGGTTGGGTATTCATTAAGCCTTGTATAAACTAGAGGAAGAAAGGGATGAAAGTGAATAATGCAATCAGGAGGCGAAGATCGGGAGACAGCGAATGAGGCAAGAGATTGGATTACACACACACACACACACACACACACACACACGTCAGTACCACAGAGAGGTGTGGGGAATGTTGTGAGGTATGCCGTTGATGACAGACTACGAGTCATGGTAGAAAACGGGAATTCAAGGATCGTATCGGGGAAAACACGCCTGAATAATATTGCGCTGGGACTATGGAAACAAAGATTGGTCAGGAGGTGAAAGATGACACCCGCTCTGTCCAGATGGAGGGGACTTAATAGTGTGGAAAGAGAAGGTAAAAGAGAAGGTGAGGAGGTTCAGCCTTTCCCAAAAACCCTCAAGTTTCAGGAAATAGTGTGATGACGACCCGTTCAGACAGTGCAGATTGAGAAGGGTAACTACAGGAAGGGAGTGAGTGAGTCGTGGTGGTATTATGCTCTGAAGAATTTATACGATCCCGAACAAATATGTAGTGATGATAAGGAATAATGAGGGTGATAAGTGAAGACAAGTAAGGAATAATCAGGGTGATAAGTGAAGACAAGTAAGGAATAATCAGGGTGATAAGTGAAGACAATTAAGGAATGATCAGGATAATAAGTGAAGACAATTAAGGAATAATCAGGGTGATAAGTGAAGACAAGGAACAATCAGGGTGATAAGTGAAGACAATTAAGGAAAAATCATTGTGATAAGACAATTAAGGAATAATCAGTGTGATAAGTGAAGACACATAAGGAATAATCTGGGTGATAAGTGAAGACAGTTAAGGAAAAATCATTGTGATAAGACAATTAAGGAATAATCAGGGTGATAAGTGAAGACAATTAAGGAATAATCTGGGTGATAAGTGAAGACAGTTAAGGAAAAATCATTGTGATAAGACAATTAAGGAATAATCTGGGTGATAAGTGAAGACAATTAAGGAACAATCATTGTGATAAGACAATTAAGGAATAATCAGGGTGATAAGTGAAGACAATTAAGGAATAATCAGGGTGATAAGTGAAGACAAGGAATAATCAGGGTGATAAGTGAAGACAATCAAGGAATAATCAGGGTGATAAGTGAAGACAATTAAGGAATAATCAGGGTGATAAGTGAGGACAAGGAATAATCAGGATGGTAAATGAAGACAATTATGGAACAATCATGATAAGTGAAAACAATTAAGGAATAATTAGGATAATAGGTGAAGACTGAAGGAATAATCAGGATGATAAATGAAAACAATTAAGGAATAATTAGGATGATAAATGAAGACAAGGAATCATCAGGATGATAAATGAAGCTGTAAAACATGCACTTCTGAGATATGGTAAAGTATTCATAATTTGGAAATTCAGTTGTACAGAGAGACACACACTGGGGGAATCTAGATTCTCACACAGACAGAGCGTCATGGACGCACAAGTTTGTGTATGCGGGGGAAAAAGTGCCAACCTTTCACGTCTCACAGTTGCTATAGTTTCATGGAGCACATAAGGGCCGCCCCATGTTTCGGGTGCAGGTCCTTCGAAACCTGGGCCTGGTTCTCGGTTTGCGAGCGTTGGTCTGAAATTTGCCGTTTTGAGGCCACCAGAGGCCATCCCTGAGTTGCGGACCAGTGAGAAACAAAGCCCACGGCACAGTCGCTGGCTGCCGTGTGGCCATCATCAGCTACACAGTGAAAGAAAGATACATCTAACGCAGTCGCACCTCAATATGCTCGCTGCTTCTGGCTACCCAATTCCAGTTCCTTGAAATAACCCCAGAAACCCCAACTACCCACACCACGCCATTACCACACCACCAGCCTCCAGAGAGAGAGAGAGAGAGAGAAGCACCACCCCCTCCCCACATCTCCCAGCAGACGTAATACAGAGTAGGCACGTACGATACACACAACAATGACTTGTAATGCGCTGAACAACTCCTCCTCCCAACTCACTTTTAAATTCCACTCCACCAGACACACACACACACACACACACACACACACACACACACACACACACACACACACACACACACACACACGTCCCTCTGAATCTACTCTTCCCATCCATGTGTACAAGTGAGGCTTTCGTCTACAATGCTGGACGCCACTCGACACAACATCACTACAGACACAGATTCGACATATCACAGGACCGGACATGCCCAAGGTGCAACTGTCAGATCGTAGACACTAAGCAGTCTCCACATTATCTGCCTTGCACTCACCTTAAACAGACAAACACGCACAAACATCACATTTCACTTGGTATTTCAGCCCACTGGACATGGGCAGATGCCTGTACGGTGCGGGAACTCCATAGAAGGGGTGTTTGAGGGCAGTAAGTTCAGTAAGTAGGATGAGTTTATGAAGTGGAAGAACCCGGGTGTAATACTCTCTGCCTGTAATACACTAATGGTACAAGTTTAGCATATGTTGTATATAAAATGTTATATCTCATTATAAACCTTAGAACTTCTCGAGATCAGAATAGTCTTGTGAAGGAGTAAATATAAGAATATTTTATGAGGGAATTTTGTCGTTGGTGTCTGGTAATGAATGGTGTCAGGATGGTAAAGTTTGTCACTAGACAATCAGGGTAACACATGCAGCCTTATGGGGAAATCCTGCTTCTGGGAAAGGTCGGGTCACGGATAATTGCCTCGCTACAGACTGTCGTAAATCCTTTCCTTGTCGGCAAACAACGACAGTCGTGGGATACAGCGAACCTTGTCGTCTTCGTCGTCGTCATGCGTATGACAAAAACACTTGTGTAATCATTCGCACGTGCGGCACTGGAGGACTTTTAAGAAAAAAAAAAACTTCGAATCTCTATGAATCTCTCTCTCTCTCTCTCTCTCTCTCTCTCTCTCTCTCTCTCTCTCTCTCTCTCTCTCTCTCTCTCTCTCTCTCTCTCTCTCTCTCTCTCTCTCTCTCTTTGATGTTCATCGTCTTGCTGGTATGGCTTGACTGACACTTGTGGTCCACTGTGGTACAGTCCTATTGGCACCCTAACAATGTGAAGTTCCCTCAGTGTACCCCTAGATACACCCCCTTCTCCAACAGGCTACATCCAGGGGCTTCATACATCTACCCTCTTAAAACGTTTTAAAAGCCAAGAAGAGCTAAGCATTTTAAGAGATATGAAAGCATTTAAAAAAAAGAAAAGTGAGGAAGAAGCACTTGGGGGGGCCATGAAATTGTTATGATGCGTGTCGAGCGAGGCAGCTGACTGGCCAGACGCTGCACGGGGACCTCGACTCAAGTGTCCCCACAGAGCGAGTGTAGCCAAAGGGGAGGGACGGCTGTGTGATGGAGTGCCAAGATTAAACTGTTTTTTTTTTTTTTTACTCTTATATAGTTAAGTTGTAGACGTGAGGTGCCCAGAGCTCTCTTACTGTGCCCTGAGTTACGGTCGTGAACTAGGAAATACCATTCGTGCGGTAGTTTGCGTTGAGTCGTATTTTGTTTTGTTGAGCCTTAATAACATAATCGTAAGGTTCATCTATATAAATTTCACAGGATTCAGACGAAAGAGTTTATATGACTTGTACGCTGTCAGCATTACCAGGCGTTATTAGATGCTGCCAAAGTAGAATTTAGGCCAGCTGAAGGTGGTGTCTGATCCTGTCGCAGCGGGCCTTCCAAACATGAATACACTGTGAAGGAAAAAAAATAAAAGAAATAAAAGAATTAAAGGACAGACGCCTCACCATTCTGAATTACTGCGGCCGTGTGTCTTGCTGCACTGTTGTGCTCTCTCTCTCTCTCTCTCTCTCTCTCTCTCTCTCTCTCTCTTGAGCAAGTGCACTGTGGCGTCACCTCCCGAGCATCGGTGTTAGATCTCATGATTAGAGAAAGGGCCTCGCCGGAGCAGAGCATAGCTCGCATGAGGGAGGCCCGCCCTGCGAGCCGTAAGACCCCTCCGCTTTGGGGAGGGGAGAGGGATCCTCCTACTCGCTGCTCTGGATTCTTCCCCTGAAACTGTACGAGTTGCAAGAACTTGGGGAACTTCCTTCTCTCTCTGCCCTAGATTCTTCCCCTGAAACTATACGAGCTTCAAGAACTTGGGGAAGTTCCTTCTCTCTCTGCCCTAGATTCTTCCCCTGAAACTATACGAGCTGCAAGAACTTGGGGAAGTTCCTTCTCTTTCTGCCCTAGATTCTTCCCCTGAAACTATACGAGCTGCAAGAACTTGGGGAACTTCCTTCTCTTTCTGCCCTAGATTCTTCCCCTGAAACTATACGAGCTGCAAGAACTTGGGGAAGTTCCTTCTCTCTCTGCCCTAGATTCTTCCCCTGAAACTATACGAGCTGCAAGAACTTGGGGAAGTTCCTTTCTCTCTCTGCCCTAGATTCTTCCCCTGAAACCGTACGAGCTTTAGGAACTTTGGGAGGGAACTTCGTACTCGCTGCCCTAGATTCTTCCCTTGAAACTCGTCATCAACCTCCTTGGTCTTGCTGAAGCTGCTGGTGTAGCTCGTATTCCTTCTCCCAACTGCCTGGTTGAAGTGGAACCCCAGCTCCTCCTCTGGCCTCCCACACGTGGCGAACTGCCTGACGGCGTAACGTCATGCGGCTGAGGAGGGGGGGGGGGAGTGACAGGCAGCTGCTGTGGGACTACGCATATATGTTTCTTCTACCTCGGCAGACGCGCATTTAGGGAGGAGCTCAGAAGATTAAGTTGGTGCCGAAGGGAACGCTGAAGAGGGCAAAGTATAGAAAGCTAGGACCACCCTCTAGTTGGTGCGAAGACGAGAAAACCATGGGTCGGGGGGAAAGACTTCTCTTTGGCATCGTCACAACCTTGGCTGTAGGTTCATCAAATCAACACCGGTCGAGAGAGCAGCCACCTTACTAGTTCAGTCCCTCACCATAGCGGTCCGGACAATCGATGAGCTCAAATTGTATATTGAATCATTTCATTTCAAAGTTGTCATGATAATTTGTATCTTTTTGATACAGTGAGAGTCAGTTAAGAAAGTGGGCGGTGAGCGAGGGATAATATCCGTCATCAAAGATGGAATCCAGAGCCGATACACTCTCGCCAAAGGTGTCGTTTCATTCGCAGCGTAACCTCGAGCTGGCGGAATACGGTGAATCTTCACTTCACACACACACACACACACACACACACACACACACACACACACACACACACACACACACACACACACGCTGATTCTCCTAAGACAACTGTCGAAACGTGGAGAATTAAATCCAAATAGGGGGCTCGTGTCTCATTGCTACCTTACAAAACATGAAGAATATAGGCAAGTCTGGGGGATGGGGGGGGGGGGGGGTTTGGAGTGTATGGTGTGGGTTTGGAGATTTTTCTAGCCATGGAAAGAGAGGAGGGTTTGTGTGGAGGGCGACCGCGTCTGGGATTAGGTGGGGGAATGGGAGGTGATGTATGAATACAGACAGACGGTGAGTTAAGCGAAGCTTTCGTCTGTGTATACAAGGGAGTAAAGCTTGACTGAGGTCAGTGCAATCAGGAGGGGTAGAACATCAAGGAATACTGAGAACATCGTCTTCTAGACCTGTTGGGAGGGAGGATAATGTGTGTGGGGTGTTCCCGCGATCTCCTTTGAGTCTGTCACACGTGGGAGGAACCCAAATGAATCGTCTCTCAAACGCGGAAATCTCAGCGGAAATTCAGAGACAAAGACAAAAGCTTTTGTTCCTCCGCGTCCATCAGCGGTGTCACGTATCTGACCAGAAGGGGAGTTGCTCTGCAACCTCTCTGGAGGCTTGCGGTATATCCCATGACACAGTGTTCGTGTGGGACAGAAACCGAGTCGATATGCCGCTGAAGTCGTCACGGTGAGCCGGTCACATCAAGGGACACACAGGCGTGTTCTCCTGCGCCCGCCCTCTTACCCCCCCGTGCCATCGAGAGATCCCCACCATGTGGATGTGTCCCCAGAAATACCATCTACTGATGGGGGAGATCCCCGTCCTCTCCCCTGCAATCTAGAGTATGAAAAAGTTGGGAGGAGGGTGGGGGAGAGAAATTACAGGTGGCGACCGAAGCTGCTCCGCCTCGTCCAGCACCCGTGTGAATTGCACAACTGAGTTTGGTTCGAGGCTTGTGTCAGCGCAGGCAGGCTAGGTGGTCAGTCTAAGCCTGACGTACACTGATGACATATGGTCGAAGGCTAAAAGCTGACCCATCAACACACACACACACACACACACACACACACACACACACACACACACCCCAACTCGACAGACAAAGACCGACCCGACGCAACCGTAATCGAAACCTGTCGTGAGACATTTTGAGATACGGTAAGTCAGGGATTTTCATCGCCACGACTTTTCAACTCCGGGAGAGCGGTGGGCGCCCCACGTTATAAGCGCACAGCTCACGAGGGGTTTGTATTTACTGTCGTTCTGAATCCTATTTGCAGTGGCTCTTAGCGGTCCGAACCTCCACAGATTATGGTGGTCACTCTGGTCTGTGTGGGTCTCAGCCATCTGCTGCTTATACCGGAGGAGAATGGACCTTAAACTAGCTGAATCTCCCTCATTTGTCCGGACAGCCCAGCTGCGAGTGGTGGATAATGTGCCCACTGTGAAAGCGTTCGTTGACGCTTTTGTGTCTGCAGTGGGAGCATCCATCGCCCCACACTGGTTACCACTGGGCACCACTGGTCGCTGGTGTGAGTGGGTGGTACTGATCGGCCGGGACTGTTTAACGATGACACGTAACCATCATAACAATAGCTACTGTGTCTCACGCGTGGATTTACAAGTGTGACGGGAGGGAAGGGACGATCCCCTCCTTCCTCACAGTATATACAGACACTCTCCCTCACATTAACCCAATCCCACCCCACCCATCTCGCGAAACAGTGGCAGCATTATCCTCACTCGACTGGTGGCATGCATTAGCCTTTCAGGTACCAAGAGGAAACCAGTGGCATATTGATGCAGTGCATCCCAGTGGACAGGTTTCAACAAGGGGGTCGTCACCGGAGGTACATACATCATAACAAGGGCACAGGGCGCACACGGATCCAGCCGCTGGGGATGGCCGTCCGCCCCCTCTCCCGGGCTGTCAGAAAGGGAATACCAGATCACAGCTTTGAATTGGCTTCCAGGAAACTCCGTGACGCAGGCCTCCAGTCGCTGCTCGCACCATCGATGATTAAAGAGAGTTATGGGGGGTTAGTGATGGCTCCGCGAGCCCTCATCACCCCTGCCCCGACGACAAACTAGTGCCACATGTTAAAAAAAGAGAAAGGCACCGTAGAGACCTTGACAATCGTTGGTCAAGACGCGAGAGATTCCTTAGGACGTAGACCAGAAATGCGTCACTCACTCTTCCCCCAAGTCTCTCGAGCTTCTATGAGGTGGAGGGAGAGGAGTTAGGGAGCGTGGCGTGTGAGGGAGGTGACGGAGGGCAAAGTAGGGAGTGACCCGTGAGTGGCTGGGGGAGTAACGAGGTGCAGCGCAGCGATGGCCATGGACGGGCCCTCAGGTTGAGGGGGAGGTCAGCCGCTCCCACGAACCTGTGACACTGTAACCTCATCCACCCCGCGCTGCAGGTGAGTCGACACGCCATCACCAGGCCCGCCCCAACCGACCGCCGTGGTCTTAACTGACAGGCTTATATATATCTGATCTTCTTCCTCCTCGTCGTGCAATGTCATATTATCAGTGTTGCTCCAGCTTATACTCGTAGGTTAGCCTCCAGGATTTCTCCACAGAGGCCCTTGGATGTCGTGTATATACTCACAGGAGTCGCTGTTTTGCATTGATCGTCCCCTGGAGGAAGACCAGCAGGAGATAACAAGAATGGTAGAGGACACACACCCCTCCCCCGCGCACGCGGGTGGCGGGGCAGACTTGACTAGCTGTGCGTCAGTGAGCCTACGCTAGCAAGCCAGCCATCAGACCGCAGAACCAGAACACGTCACCATTCACTCGAAAGGTTGATTCAGGTATTATCTGAGCTGTGGGAGGATGTCGTATGGTGGGCGGGCGTGGAGCTGACCAGGCTTTTCTCACTCATCCCGTGTGTGTGTGTATGAAACCCTCCGTTCAAAATGGTCTTGTCCGTGCGTGTTAGCCTCCGCCACAGCTGTGTTCTGCACGGCTCGTTGACCCGGGTCGGGTGTGAGTATGGTTGTCCGACGCCCGGATGGTCGACCAATGTCACCCACGGGCCAGAAACCGTAACGTATGGATAGATTATCCTCATTACTAGTCATGTCCGAGGCTTCAGTCACTGTCCGACGTGACCCGTGAAGCCCCCGGCATTGGACCAGCCCCAGTCGATGTCTGCTCGCCACCGACGCCTTGAGTGTACAAGTTGTGTAAAGTGTTCGTGTTTCTCCTCCCAGGGCAGCGAGTGTCGTGTGGTGCTGATGGTCTCAGGGTAACGTATATCGTGGTGGTGGTGGTCTCAGGGCAGCGAGTGTCGTGTGGTGCTGATGGTCTCAGGGTAACGTATATCGTGGTGGTGGTGGTCTCAGGGCAGCGAGTGTCGTGTGGTGGTGATGTTCTCAGGGCAGCGAGTGTCGTGTGGTGGTGATAGTCTCTAGGTAGTGTGTATCGTGGTGGTGATGGTCCCAGGGCAGCGAGTGTCGTGTGGTGCTGATAGTCTCAGGGTAACGTATATCGTGGTGGTGGTGGTCTCAGGGCAGCGAGTGTCATGTGGTGTTGATGGTCCCAGGGCAGCGAGTGTCGTGTGGTGGTGATGGTCTCAGGGCAGCGAGTGTCATGTCGGTGATGGTCTCAGGGCAACGAGTGTCGTGGGTTGGTGATGGTCTCAGGGTAACGAGTATCGTGTGGTGGTGATGGTCTTAGAGCAGCGAGTGTTGTGTGGTGGTGATGGTCACAGGGCAGCGAGTGTTGTGTGGTAGTGATAGTCTCAGGGCAGCGAGTGCTGTGTGGTAATGATGGTCTCAGGGCAGCGAGTCTTGTGTGGTAGTGATGGCCACAGGGCAGCGAGTCTTGTGTGGTGGTTATGCTCTCAGGGCATCGAGTCTTGTGTGATGGTTAAAGTCTGAGGGCAATGAGTGTCGTGTGGTGGTGATGGTCTCAGGGCAGCGAGCGTCGTGTGGTGGTGATGGCCTCAGGGCAGCGAGTGTTGTGTGGTGGTGATAGTCTCAAGGCAGCGAGTGTCGTGTGGTGGTGATGGTCTCAGGGCAGCGAGTGTCGTGTGGTGGTGATGGTCTCAGGGCAGCGAGTGTCGTGTGGTGGTGATGGTCTCAGGGCAGCGAGTGTCGTGTGGTGGTGATGGTCTCAGGGCAGCGAGTGTTGTGTGGTGATGATGGTCTCAGGGCAGCGTGTGTCATTTGGTGATGATGGTCTCAGGGCAGCGGGTGTCGTGTGGTGGTGATGGTCTCAGGGCAGCGAGTGTTGTGTGGTGGTGATGGTCTCAGGGCAGCGAGTGTTGTGTGGTGATGATGGTCTCAGGGCAGCGTGTGTCATTTGGTGATGATGGTCTCAGGGCAGCGGGTGTCGTGTGGTGGTGATGGTCTCAGGGCAACGAGTGTTGTGTGGTGGTGATGGTCTCAGGGCAGCGAGTGTTGTGATGGTGATGTTCACAGGGCAGCGAGTGTTGTGTGGTGGTGATGGCCTCAGGGCAACGAGTGTTGTGTGGTGGTGATGGTCTCAGGGCAGCGAGTGTTGTGTGGTGGTGATGGTCTCAGGGCAGCGAGTGTTGTGTGGTGGTGATGGTCTCAGGGCAGCGAGTGTTGTGTGGTGGTGATGGCCTCAGGGCAGCGAGTGTTGTGTGGTGGTGATGGCCTCAGGGCAACGAGTGTTGTGTGGTGGTGATGGCCTCAGGGCAGCGAGTGTTGTGTGGTGGTGATGGTCTCAGGGCAGCGAGTGTTGTGTGGTGGTGATGGTCTCAGGGCAACGAGTGTTGTGTGGTGGTGATGGCCTCAGGGCAGCGAGTGTTGTGTGGTAGTGATGGTCTCAGGGCAGCGAGTGTTGTGTGGTGGTGATGGTCTCAGGGCAACGAGTGTTGTGTGGTGGTGATGGTCTCAGGGCAGCGAGTGTTGTGTGGTGGTGATGGCCTCAGGGCAGCGAGTGTTGTGTGGTGATGATGGTCTCAGGGCAGCGAGCGTCGTGTGGTGGTGATGGTCTCAGGGCAGCCTGGGTACCACACACTCGAGCGAAGCTTTAAAGTCCTCATTGTCTCACGTCGTCGGCTGATCTACACGACATAATAAGAGTGTTAATATCTGCCTCAGTGAGTCTGATGACACCCCCTCCTGCACAAGCAATCCTGGGAAATGGACAAAAAAAAATGGGGGGAAAAAAAGGAAAAGATGATGGTATTTACGACACTCGCCTGTGTAAACTGTTGATGTGTTTCAAGTGTAGTCTGTGTAGCGGATGTCAGATATTATTTTAACCCGGTTATTAAAGAGTGAAAGCGGGGGCTTATGATGATCCCACTTGCAGAGGAGTCCCGTTTTTATATACATATATGTATATGTCTTCAGTTGCAGCAATATGTAACGCTCTCTGCTTTCTCTTTGTTGGCACGTGTTGTACATTGAATTTTGGGCAGTTGTGCGAGGGATATAACGTACAGAGGTTCGGTGGTTATTCATTGTATATAGTACTGTTAAATGACGTAGTTAACAAAGAACATAAAGTTGGTTATGTGTCTGGCGTAGCCAGGGGGTAAAGCGGGAGAGAATTAGTCTTTGAATCGATGTAAGATGTTTGAGTTGTGGACGCCTCCGTAACTCGAACATACACAGAGCCAGACGTGTTGTTTTGGCTCTGGTCGGACCGCACTCAACCCCCTCCTCACCAGCGGGGTCACATGAGGAGTAATGCCGTCGGTCGCTCATGCAGCTGCTTGGGAATCTTCTTGAAGCGCCGCCGTCGTGCGGCCGCGTAAGAACCACGGGAGATGAGGCGCGGAGTGGATGCGCGGGCAGGGAGGCGGACGGCGGGGAGTGGATGCGCGGGCAGGGAGGCGGACGGCGGGGAGTGGATGCGCGGGCAGGGAGGCGGACGGCGGGGAGTGGATGCGCGGGCAGGGAGGCGGACGGCGGGGAGTGAATTCGCGGGCAGGGAGGCGTACGGCGGGGAGTGGATACGCGGGCAGGGAGGCGGACGGCGGGGAGTGGATGCGCGGGCAGGGAGGCGGACGGCGGGGAGTGGATGCGCGGGCAGGGAGGCGGACGGCGGAGAGTGGATGCGCGGGCAGGGAGGCGGACGGCGGGGAGTGGATACGCGGGCAGGGAGGCGGACGGCGAGGAGTGGATGCGCGGGCAGGGAGGCGGACGGCGGGGAGTGGATGAGCGGTCAGGGAGGCGGACGGCGCGTCGCACAGCACCCCCGCAGCAGAGTCAGGCTGACGGGCTGACGGTGTCAACCCAGAGACACGACAGCAAGTCACTCGACCATGTTGGACTGATGCAGATGGCAAAGGCATCGGTAGTTTGATAGTCTCAAGAGGAGATAAGTCCTGATTGCCGGGATAGTTTGAGTCATCTGTGTTCACTCGGCATCTCTCCCAAGCATATTCATACCAGTTTTATCTTACAGGAGGATGGAAATGCTGTATGCCGACTTAATAATTGTCATTAATGGTCATTAAAGTCATTAAGTTATTACTACAGATGGTTGGTAGACCACACCACCTGTTGGGCTGACGGAGGTGGAGGCGAACCTGAAGATACACGGGGAACTTATCGTCCTGTGGCAGGCCCGGTCATGACTGGTATGTTGATGTATACAGTAGTCAGCTTGAGCTCCAGCGAGTGAGGGTGGACCCAGGCGTCTTAGCTGAGCTCCAGCGTAGCCTCAGTCGTCCACCGTCTGTCCTGTTCATTTGACTGATACATTTAAAATAAACCCTGGATGGTTTTTGACTGGTGGCTGATTTATCATAGGATAAATCTCCCTGCACTTGAGCTACGTTCGGACGCAGTTGTTTGTAGGAGTTACGTTCGTTCACACAGTTGTTTGTAAGGGTTACGTTCGGACATAGTTGTTTGTAGGAGTTACGTTCGTTCACAGTTGTTTGCAAGAGTTACGTTCGTTCACAGTTGTTTGTAGGAGTTGCCTTCGTTCACACAGTTGTTTGTAAGGGTTACGTTCGGACATAGTTATTCGTAGGAGTTACGTTCGTTCACGCAGTTTGTAAGGGTTACGTTCGCTCACAGTTGTTTGTAAGGGTTACCTTCGTTCACACAGTTGTTTGTAAGGGTTACGTTCGGACACATTGTTTGCAGGAATTACGTTCGGACACAGTTGTTTGCTGGAGTTACGTTCATTCACACAGTTGTTTGCAGGAGTTACGTTCATTCACACAGTTGTTTGCAGGAGTTACGTTCGTTCGCACAGTTGTTTGCTGGAGTTATGTTCGTTCACAGTTGTTTGTAGGGGTTACGGTCGCATACACAGTTGTTTGTAGGGTTTTACGGTCGCACACACAGTTGTTTGTAAGGGTTTTACGGTCGCACACACAGTTGTTTGTAAGGGTTACGGTCGCACACACAGTTGTTTGTAAGGATTACGGTCGCACACACAGTTGTTTGTAAGGGTTACGGTCGCACATACAGTTGTTTGTAAGGGTTACGGTCGCACACACAGTTGTTTGTAAGGGTTACGGTCGCACACACAGTTGTTTGTAAGGGTTACGGTCGCACACAGGGGTTTTACGGTCGCACACACAGTTGTTTGTAAGGGTTACGGTCGCACACACAGTTGTTTGTAAGGGTTACGGTCGCACACACAGTTGTTTGTAAGGGTTACGGTCGCACACACAGTTGTTTGTAAGGGTTACGGTCGCACACACAGTTGTTTGTAAGGGTTACGGTCGCACACAGTTGTTTGTAAGGGTTACGGTCGCACACACACTTGTTTGTAGGAGCAGCAGTGTTTACTGTAACAGTATAAAAGCACTTGTGTGTTGTGCCTTTGGTGAGACCAGTGGTGTGGTGTCCTTGCTGCCATGTGTTATGTGCTGGGAGGCAAGGCCAGACCTCGCCCTCAGACGCTTTTCTCTTGTTCATACGAAAAGAAAAATAATACGTGAAGTATTGCAGTTCCTCTCTCTCTCTCTCTCTCTCTCTCTCTCTCTCTCTCTCTCTCTCTCTCTCTCTCTCTCTCTCTCTCTCTCTCTCTCTCTCTATCTATCTATCTATCTATCTATCTCTCTGGTGACCGACGTATATATGAAGTGGTATAAGAGAGGCAGTCCCTCCACATGATCACACTGGGTCCAGCGCTGTGGCATTCTCTGTGAGGGTGATTGGTTTAGCCATCACTCAGCCGTGTGTTGTGTGATGACGGCAGGCCGGGTGTGTGTGTGTGTGTGTGTGCTACCGGGATGTTATCTTGCCCTGATCTTAGAATGAATGCCGTACTGTCTGCCTCACCACCAGTGTGTGTATGTATATTATATATCTTTTTCTTTTCTTTTTTTTTTTTTTTTACGTGGGTTGAGACGCCAGGGGCAGCTGAGGCCCTAATCAAGTCCATCCCATTTGTGCTCTCTCTCTCTCTCTCTCTCTCTCTCTCTCTCTCTCTCTCTCTCTCTCTCTCTCTCTCTCTCTCTCTCTCTCTATCTATCTATCTATCTATCTATCTATCTATACATATATATATATATATATATATATATATATATATATATATATATATATATATATATATATATATATATATATATATATATCCTAGCCTGAGCCAGGTAGTCATTTTTTCGACTAACCCCTAAGGGTGGATGAACAGCTGGGTTGACTGTGGACCGACTGCCGCAATCGTGATTCGAACCTATGCTCTCGACCCTGGGCGGCCCGTGAACGCGGCTTATCCTGCGGCATTCTCGTGTGATCCCTGCTATGATTGTTCTCTTCAGTTGTCAACATAAAATCGATGTATGTCAGTATAATTCTTCCGATTTTCTATATTACTGAATATTATATAGTGTTTATAGCAGGAGAGCGGGAAGGTTTTCGTGTAGTGGCTGTGGTCATGTAATGGTGTGTGGGTTAGGCAACACAGGACGTGGTCGCCTGTGGCCAGGTGACATGCAATATATATTTTTTTTTCCCCATGTAAAGCTCACAGTAGGGGAGAGAGAGGGTGGGGGGGTCTTGGGGTCACTGGCCCGTCCACTGGTTCCCATCCACACGTCCAGGAACATTGGAATGCACCCCTTATGATGGACCTGAGTGAGCGATCTGTATTCTGATGCGGTACAGACGAACGTTCGATGTTTAGGACACATTGATGAAGCTGGTGAGAAATGTCTGTTATAAACCAGCTTGGCCTTGAACTCCATCGTGTGTCAGCGTGACACATATAAACCCACCCTCCGGAGATCACACGGTAGAGAGATAGGTAATACATGCTAAGTTGAACCTGGGATGTGTCATACATATGTTGCTTGAACCAGAACCTGCAGAGAATTGTCGTAGCCACTGTCGCGCGTTTTAAACGCATGAATTACTAGACCAATTGATGGTGTACTGTCGTAACTCTTGCGAGATGGTAGCCAAGAGATTGGCAATGTACGAGATGGTAATTGGAGGTACGTTAGTGGATGAGACAGTGGCCAGAGGTTCGAGGTGGATGAGACAGTGACCAGAGGTTCGAGATGGATGAGACAGTAGCCAGAAGTCCGTGGTGGATGACCTACAGCGAAAGGGATGTATGTATTACGTGTTCTCAAGTGTCACGTTGGAGGAGCAGAGGTGGTGATTGTTGGGCTGATGCCAGCAGTCCACGTGTGTGTGTGTGTGTGTGTGTGTGTGTGTGTGTGTGTGTGTGTGTGCAGCCGGGGGAGAGAGAGAGAGCTACCACGAAGGGAAACGAGACAGACAGCCCAGTGCTGTTTGACCGTCACTCCGTCACTAACCACCTCGATAACCAGATGGTGGTACTACCAGATGGTACCACTTGCCTGGTAGGTGGATGTACACCCCACCTACCACTGTCTGTGTGGGGGGGGAGGGAGTTTACACTCGTGGCCTCATCTCTTACCCTATCTCTGCTGTGACAGTTTCGTAAATCAATTTGCTCCCCTCATGCAACATACTCATTAAGCATCTTCAAGTTGTCCCTCACTTTATGACTGCTGGAGTATTCCCTCGTCCTTCCCGGCGTGGTGTAAAGAGGATCCTGTCTTTTATATCGTCTGGTCGACATGCTCCTTTTACTTATAGAGTATCTGCTTCATTCTAATATCGTCTGAAGTGTTGAGGTACTTATAAGGTGTACTTATGTCTGTCTTTCCTCCTACTTTCTCTTTGGAAATGTGTGAATGTTGACCTCTCCCTGTAGTCTGGCTCTTGTCTTTCGAGTGGCATTCTATTTTTGCATGCTGCTGGACGCCTCTCCATGAAGATCTTCATATCTTCCGAGGTGGAGTGACCAGTTTAGTCACGCGGACTTTGACTTAAGGTCTCATGTCGGCTCTGATCATACATCATCTTTCGATATATTTCTCTGCGTCTCGTGTTCTGGTAGGTGATGTTAATATTGCCCAATGTGATGTAATCTGGTTCCGTTAGCCAGTCTCTCTCGTGAGAGAGTGGGTTGTGTGTCGGGCCTTCTCTCCCTCACATTAAGATAAGGATTATTGCCCTGCATCAAGATGGTATTTACAGCCCCGACCTCAGTCCTTCGCCTCACCTTCATCCCCTTGCGTTTTGGTGGGGTTGAATTTCATCAGCCGCGTATCAGATCAACGCTGCCGCCTCTCAGAGCCTCTCTGTTGGTTCTAGCAGTCCTCACTACTACGTGTTTTGTATACATGATCCGCAAGATATTCGGTTTGATTCGTGGGTAATTACCTATTTTGTACTGCACGGGGAGGGAGTTTTGACGCTCGTGGGGCCCCCATTTCTTAAGCATACCCTACTGCTATCATACTGTTCCTTAGATGTATGTATGATGTCTGCATTGACCATGTCTCCAGTCATATCATACCACCATTTCTTACGATGTAAAAGAACTTCTTGATATCTTTTTGACAATTTTCTTACTCCGTATTATGTTTATGTCCTCTGCTTGCTCGATCCTTACGTCTTTCGAAGAATTGTGTACTTCTGTCCACGTCTTCGATCTGGTGTTTTTGATCACCTAAAGCTTGTGATCAGATCGCTCGTCACTCTTCTCTCTTCCGAAGTAGGCAGATTTAAAGCCTCCGGGCTCTTCCCATAACACGGATCTCTTCATTCTGCCGAGTGTGTGAGTGTTAGAGAGTGAGTGCGTGTGTGTGTGTGTGTAGGTGTGGGTGGGTTTGAGAGACTGTGTGCGCGGGTGTGCTCCTTTTACGTAACAGCAAATATCCCCAGCGAATGGGATAACTTGAGTGAAAGCTGGCCCCCTTCTGGTCGGTACAGTCTGTTTGTTATACACTTGCCTTCGTCAGACGTCTGCGAACACTTGCATGCCTTCGTCAGACGTCTGCAACACTCGCATGCCTTCGTCCGACGTCTGCAACACTTGCATGCCTTCATCCGACGTCTGCAACGCTCGCATGCCTTCGTCCGACGTCTGCAACACTTGCATGCCTTCATCCGACGTCTGCTACGCTCGCATGCCTTCGTCCGACGTCTGCAACACTTGCGTACCCTCGTCAGACATCTGCAACACTTGCGTACCCCCGTCAGACATCTGCAACACTTGCATGCCGTCATCCGACGTCTGCAACACTCGCATGCCTTCAACCAACGTATGCAACACTTGCATGCCTTCAATAGACATCTGCAACACTCGCATGCCTTCAACCAAGGTCTGCAACACTTGCATGCCTTCATCAGAGATCTGCAACACTCGCATGCCTTCATCCGACGTCTGCAACACTCGCATGCCTTCATCTTACGTCTGCAACACTCGCATGCCTTCATCCGACGTCTGCAACACTCGCATGCCTTCATCCGACGTCTGCAACACTCGCATGCCTTCATCCGACGTCTGCAACACTCGCATGTCTTCATCCGACGTCTGCAACACTCGCATGCCTTCGTCCGACGTCTGCAACACTTGCATGCCTTCGTCAGACGTCTGCAACACTCTCATGCCTTCGTCAGACGTCTGCAACACCGATGGGGGCCAGCCTGGCGATGGACAACAGTAGGGAGAAAGTTTTGAGGAAATCCCTGGCTGAGTCATTCACCCGGGCCAGGAGCGGCTTCGGACTGCCCCACACACGGATCCACCCCGCGCGCCCTTGTCTCCCTCCTGCCGAAGGTCGCCTCTCCCGTGGCATTTATCTCCTGGCCCCGGGGGCGCTGATCCGCTCTGTTTGTCAAATGTTTTGCCCCGGCGGTATAGGTCCTGGTGGCCTTACCCTGCTGTGTCCCCATGGCCATATTTGCCAAACGGCTGGGTTCTGGTGGCCATATCTGACACTCAGGTGTGTCTTGGTGGCCATACCTGCAACCCTGCTGTGTACTGGTGGCCATACCTGGAACCCTGCTGTGTACTGGTGGCCATACCTGCAACCCTGCTGTGTACTGGTGGCCATACCTGCAACCCTGCTGTGTACTGGTGGCCATACCTGCAACCCTGCTGTGTACTGGTGGCCATACCTGGAACCCTGCTCTGTACTGGTGGCCATACCTGCAACCCTGCTGTGTACTGGTGGCCATACCTGCAACCCTGCTGTGTACTGGTGGCCATACCTGCAACCCTGCTGTGTACTGGTGGCCATACCTGCAACCCTGCTGTGTACTGGTGGCCATACCTGCAACCCTGCTGTGTACTTGTGGCCATACCTGCAACCCTGCTGTGTAC
Source organism: Panulirus ornatus (assembly GCF_036320965.1). Lineage (NCBI taxonomy): Eukaryota > Metazoa > Arthropoda > Malacostraca > Decapoda > Palinuridae > Panulirus > Panulirus ornatus. The sequence continues at coordinate 4,557,441 of NC_092279.1, forward strand.
TGGTGGCCATACCTGCAACCCTGCTGTGTACTGGTGGCCATACCTGCAACCCTGCTGTGTACTGGTGGCCATACCTGGAACCCTGCTGTGTACTGGTGGCCATACCTGCAACCCTGCTGTGTACTGGTGGCCATACCTGTCATCTGGTTGTGTCCTGGTGGCCATATGTGCCACGGATGTGTCCCGGTGGCCATATTGAGTCCCGGCTTCTACACACACACACACACACACACACACACACACACACACACACACACACACACACACACACACACACACACACTAAAATCACCTAATTAAAAGCAAGCTGTAGGAATCTGTGTGTAAGGGGGACTTGGGCTACATTTATACCTCACTCGTCGCCAGGGTCACAGTGGAAGAGGACAGTGGAAGAGACAGATTATCTACTGACCAATAATAAAGTAGTAAATAAGTATATGGAGAAGTGAAAGAACGCCAGAAAATCCTTGCACCGTATTCTAGGACAGACCCACAATATACCAGACTTGATTAAGGAGGTCCAGAGGAGGGAAGCGGTGATGATACAACAATTAAAGAGCGGTTGAGTAATGGTGAAAGGGACTCGTAAATGTACCCCCATAGAAGAGAGAGGAGTGAGAGGTGGCATGTCCACAACCATCAGGTTTCTGGGTGAACGTGTTGATATCGTCGCTCTGTTCCATTGTTCGAGAGAACAGAAGCGAGAGAGCGTGTGAGAAACGTACTAGAAAAAAAAGAGACGTCAAGAAGTACTTAGGTAGAATAGGAGTGGCTGATGGGTGCAGTAAAAGTGAGTGATAAAACTTTTTTTAAAAAAGTTGATCGAATGGAAGAATTTTGAATAATTGATGGCAGATGTTTAAGAGATCCAGCCCCCCCCCCCCACGATTGTAAAGCTCCCTCTCCGTACAGTACATATAGTTACAAACACACACGCACACACACACACACACACACACACACACACACACACACACACACACACACACACACACACACACACACACTGGTGACAGGTGAGTGCGGGGTTCGCCTTGTGCTCAGTGTTCAGTGGGTGAAGTGCTGGCTTTCACAAACCTCCCTCTCATCCATACACCTCCTACCTCCTCCGAACTCGCTGTTCCAGGAACTGGTGTATTTACCTGACGTACGTGAATCCATCACTTGTACATGACCATGCATATATAAATATATACCACACACCTGCACGCCACACCACAAACCTATACACCTGCTTAAATGATTACCACACACCCACACACACCTGCTTACATGAGTACCACACATCTACACACCTGCTTACATGAGTACTACACACCCACACATCTGCTTACATGAATACTACACTCCCACACACCTACTTACATGAGTACTACACACACACACACACCTGCTTACATTAATACTACACACCCACACACCTGCAAACATGAGTACCACACACACACACACCTGCCTACATGAATACCACACACCTGCATAAATGAGTACCACACACACACACCTGCCTACATGAATACCACACACCTGCATACATGAGTACCACACACACTCACACACCTACCTACATGAATACCACACACACCTGCATACATGAGTACCACACACCTGCTTACATGAATACCACACACCAACACGCATGAACACTGCTACACACCTGCACACCACATACCTACCCCTCTGCTTGCACGAATACCACGCGCGCACACCTACACACCACACACCATCACGCCTACGTACACGATCACAACCTTCAAGTTTCTAAACCAGTTTCGTGATGTCAGCAGTTGAACAGTTCTTCGAAAGGCACGAAGATAGAGCAGCCAAGGGGGGGTTTTGGGGTTGTAACAGGAAAGTAAAGCAGTATACTTCAAGAAAGATACGAAGATAATGGTCGTATCGTACCAAGGGAAGTGCGCGAGTGGAGTAGATTAAGTGATGTGTATGGTGACAGCGTACGAAGGTTTAAAGGACGTATGATAGACAGAGTTCAAGGCACGGTGACTCACGAGTCCAGAGCTTCCTCTCCTCGTACTCTCTAAATGGGTAAGTACACACACACACACCTGCCCACCTACAATCGCAACCCTGCACGTGTGTGTGTGTGTGTGTGTGTGTGTGTGTATACACCCTCCTCGCCTTCAGGCATGGGTAACATACACCTGCAAACCTACACACCTGCACCCACCATACCAGCACCTACTTTCGACACACCTACACCCCGCCCGCCACACCTGCACCCACCGTACCGGCACCTACGTATCACACACCTGCACTCCACCATACCGGTACCTACACACCACACACCTGCGCTCCACCGTACCGGTACCTACACACCACACACCACCATACCACACACCTGCACTCCACCGTACCGGTACCTACACACCACACACCTATATACCACACACCTGCACCCATCGTACCGACACCCACACACCTTACACACACACACACACACACACACACACACACACACACACACACCAGTACCTACACACCACACACCTATATACCACACACCTGCACCCATCGTACCGACACCCACACACCTTACACACACACACACACACACACACACCAGTATCCAGGTGGGTAGTACCAATAGTATACCTCCCTCGTCAGTGGCTGCCCACTACCTAACAGAGAAACTTTGAGAGGAACATTGTGGACGAGGTAGAGGAGTATAATCCAAGCCCCTTCCCCAAATGCATCGGTTCAGACAAAGGCCACCTAAGCGGACGAAGGGATTCAGAGGGAGAGAGGTAAAGAAGATGACGATCTAAGGATGTGTGAGGGACGGTAGAAGACGCAGTGTCTCTGTAACACAAGTGAGATGGAGTGAGGGAGAAGAGGACGTCTTAGAAAGCTTTGAGGTTTTTGGAGGTAGCACAGAATGAGATGGAGTGAGGGAGAAGAGGACGTCTTAGAAAGCTTTGAGGTTTTTGGAGGTAGCATAGAATGAGATGGAGTGAGGGAGAAGAGGACGCCTTGGAAATGTAACACAAGTGAGATGGAGTGAGGGAGAAGAGGACGTCTTGGAAAGCTTTGAGGTTTTTGGAGGTAGCACAGAATGCCTATGGGTCTTGACCCTCATGAGGCTGAAAGTTCTCTCTCTCTGTGCTAACGATGTTTGTTGTAAACCTTTTCACAAACAGTTTGAGATGTTTTAGGGTCTGCAGGAGAAAGGGCGTGGGAACGAGCAATCATAACCGTCTTATTGTTCATAAGATGATGTCTGTAACTTTTAAGTTTGTATCCACTTTTTGCATCGAGTGGGTAGAAAACTTACCAGATGAAACTGTGTAATGTATGTGGTGAAACATCTGTAATGAATCGACTTTGTAACATCTTATGTAATATCAACCCACTTTGGGGGTCTGGCTGAGACCCTTTGTGACCCCTGTAATCCTTTTGCGCTCCTGCTCACAGGATGAACCTAGGGTGCACCACAATTTTGCAGCGGTTACCCGGCGCAAATCAAATCAGTCACATACCTCTCTGTAAGACTTGCGGACCGGGGAAGGAGATGCTGAACTGCAGACCCCTCTCCCTGAGGACTGTGGCCTGTATGGTACTGGGGGTAAAGACCATCAGAGACCAAATAGACGACATCCTGCGGAGGGAAGACTGATAATTAAGTGAGAGACGACATGATTTCAGGGAAAGGTTGTGTGTGTGTGTGTGACGAACCTCTTAGAGTTCAGTGAGTGATTTCTGTTGTAGGCAAAGGGAGAGAAGGCTGGGTGGATCGTCTCTGTCTGGACTGCGAGAAAGCGTTTGACGCCGTACCGCACATGAGGTTGGTAAGAAAATTTGGACATTGAGTCACTAATATGGAGGAAGATTCCTTCGGTAGATATACGATTACCTCAGTGGAAAGCAGCGGCAGAGGACGCATATCAAGCAAGCCTTCCCGAAGAGGGTCTAAGTCACCAGCGGCGTGCGGCAGGGTCCGGTCCTGGGACCATTGTTCTTGGTCCTCGTGAGTGACTTGCCAGAAGGTTCGGAATCCAACCGTGAACATGTTTGCGGATGATGCCAAGGTGATGTGGAAATTAGGTAGCGAGGAGGATTGCAGCAACGTACAAGAGAAACTTAGACAAACTCACAAGTTGGTGTTGCACATGATCGATGAAATCCAGTGTCAAGTCACGAGGATGGGACACAGTGAGAGAACGCTAGTATACACATAATCTGCCTGGAAATAAGCTTGGGAAATCTATATGTGAGAGGGACCATATAGTCCCAAGCCTGTCCCAGAGTCCCACATTAATGGCAACAGTAAAGGAGACAAATTCTGTTGGCAGATATTACAGTAGTATGATCAAGTTATTTACATCCTACATAAGGCCAAAACTAGAAGTTGTTTCTTAAATTTGGTCAACTCGCATTGAGAAGCACAAAGAGTTGATAGAGAAGGTGCAGAGGAGAGGAACAAAGATGGCCTTAAATTTCCTCGCCATGGGAAAGGAAAGAGTCGGGAGTGATTTGATCACAGCCTTTCGGGATACACCAACACACAACATGAAATTTAGCAAGAAACGGTTTAGAAAAGATGTCTAGAAATACTAAATGATTGTTGTAAGAATGGAGCAAATGGATAAAGATACAGTAATTGTGAAATAGCTTACAGAAGTTTAAAAAGATGTACGGTATGGTAATGGAGAATTCAGACGGGGATCTACGATATATATATATTCCTATGAGTCCACGGGGAAAATGAAACACGAAAAGTTCCCAAGTGCACTTTCGTGTAATAATCACATCATCAGGGGAGACACAAGAGAGAAATATAACAGTCAGTTGATATACATCGAAGAGACGGAGCTAGGACGCCATTTGGTAAACATGGACAATCACATGTTTACCAAATGGCGTCTTAGCTTCATCTCTTCGATTTATATCAACTGACTGTTATATTTCTCTCTTGTGTCTCTCCTGATGATGTGATTATTACACGAAAGTGCACTTGGGAACTTTTCGTGTTTCATTTTCCCCGTGGACTCGTAGGAATATCTTGATCACGCGCAAAAAAAAAAAAAAATTGTGATCTTTTCCAATATATATATATATATATATATATATATATATATATATATATATATATATATATATATATATATATATATATTATTTATATTTATTTATTATACTTTGTCGCTGTCTCCCGCGTTTGCGAGGTAGCGCAAGGAAACAGACGAAAGAAATCTTTCCATCTTTCCACCTCCAATTTGGTCTCCCTCTTCTCCTCGTTCCCTCCACCTCCGACACATATATCCTCTTGGTCAATCTCTCCTCACTCATTCTCTCCATGTGCCCAAACCACTTCAAAACACCCTCTTCTGCTCTCTCAACCACGCTCTTTTTATTTCCACACATCTCTCTTACCCTTACGTTACTCACTCGATCAAACCACCTCACACCACACATTGTCCTCAAACATCTCATTTCCAGCACATCCATCCTCCTGCGCACAACTCTATCCATAGCCCACGCCTCGCAACCATACAACATTGTTGGAACCACTATTCCTTCAAACATACCCATTTTTGCTTTCCGAGATAATGTTCTCGACTTCCACACATTCTTCAAGGCCCCCAGAATTTTCGCCCCCTCCCCCACCCTATGATCCACTTCCGCTTCCATGGTTCCATCCGCTGCCAGATCCACTCCCAGATATCTAAAACACTTCAGTTCCTCCAATTTCTCTCCATTCAAACTCACCTCCCAATTGACTTGACCCTCAACCCTACTGTACCTAATAACCTTGCTCTTATTCACATTTACTCTTAACTTTCTTCTTCCACCTACTTTACCAAACTCAGTCACCAGCTTCTGCAGTTTCTCACATGAATCAGCCACCAGCGCTGTATCATCAGCGAACAACAACTGACTCACTTCCCAAGCTCTCTCATCCCCAACAGACTTCATACTTGCCCCTCTTTCCAAAACTCTTGCATTACCTCCCTAACAACCCCATCCATAAACAAATTAAACAACCATGGAGACATCACATATACAGTACATTCAACTTAACACTGATGCATGTATATAACTGGTCGTGCGGACTAGCCCATTGCTCGACAGAGAACCAAACATTTAAGACGTTAGGCTAAGCTTGAGCGGCCCGTAATTACTGCCTGGGTTTGTTGTCTTTATGGGATGGGCGGGTGGGTTTATAACTAATGTAGTGTGCCGTGCGGGTGGCAGCCCTTCATTATCTTGGACATAAGATAGAGTAATGGTTTATATGGCCGCTGTGGTCGCACTGCGTGTTACTTATGGCAGTGATTACAGCATTTCCTGAGCCACGCGTGTATACGTGTGTGTTTAGTGACGTCACGGATTGGCTACCAGTAGCAGACTGACGCTCCAGGATATCGCCCGATGTTTCCGTTCCCCCCCATCGCTCCTCTTTATTTACCTAGTTGCGTCTGCGTCTGCGTCCGTGTGTCCTTCCCGCGTGCGTGTTTGCGATTGTGTCCTTGCCTCTGCGCTGGGTCCGATGGCGTTTTGGTGTGCCCACAACTGTAGTATGTATATGCCTGAATCAGTCACTCCCATATACTTTATACATTACGTCTGTGGCTGCGTGTGTCTTTTGTCTGCCTGCGTTCGAGATCTGGTCGTAAAGGCGCTGTTATGTTTCTCTCTCTCTCTCTCTCTCTCTCTCTCTCTCTCTCTCTCTCTCTCTCCTGTCTAGGGCCACTTCAGTTCCGCCCATGCCATTGTGTTTACGCTGTCACTGCTCCTCTGTCTTCGGTTCCCACCATTCCAAGCGTTTCCCCGTCTGGATAGCAGTGTTCCTCTTGTTCCCCTGTTCCATTTGTGTACGTGTCTCGGGGGGCTCTCCCTCCTCACGCTCCCAGTGGGTTACACGTTCAGAGGGCAGGAGAAGCCGGGTTGTGGCGTGGGAAAGCCTTACCCTGCAGGAGCCGGTCACTGAAGTCGCCCTCCGCAGCACGTCAGCCCATCCGAGACCCACCCCAAGACCGTCCTCCCGCAGCACGTCTCCTGCTCCGAGCTCTTGACCACATCATAGAAAACGCGCGTCAGTCCTTGTTGCTCGAAAATCCTGGCCGGCTATATAATTACGATCTCTCTATCTGGTATTTGGTTATAATCTATGTCCCCTTCGCCTCGACCATCTATAAAGTTGTTAACTGTAGACAGACCCCCTGAAAATATATTCTCGCACAAACAGACTTCCTTATTGATATCATCTTATTAAGGCCTTGCCTTTTACGGTAACTCCAAAAAAAAAAATGACCTTTTATTTTTTTCTTCTTCTCGTTGTTTGCAGATCGGTCGTGCTGTGAGGTCCTTGGAGGGAAGGAGAGAGAGAGAGAGGGACGCTCGCCATGAATTTAGACATAGGTAAGATTGCATGGACTGATCACCGTCAAGGGAACCATGTTACTAACTCCTTAAACTGGCCCAGTTTGGGGAACATTCCCATACACCGTCGGAAGACTGGGAGGTGGAGAGGGGGAAACCACCAGAGGACGTCGGGAGAGAGAGAGAGAGAGAGAGAGAGAGAGAGAGAGAGAGAGAGAGAGAAACTCATGCTGACAGAGCAAATCTTGCTGGAAATGAGGGGGGGGGGGGAATAGAAACAGAAATCCGGTTGAGGATTCACAACGATACGTTGACGTAAATGGATACGAGCTGCGTTGTGTAGGAAGTGCTCCGCGGGGGTCGAGTTGGATTAGCGCCAGAAATGGTCACGAAAAAAGACTCGCTGCTGCTGGGGTTTTTTCTCTTTCATTTTCTTTTTTAAGATATTCCTAATAAATGTCGGGTCGTCCTTGCTCCGCGATGCTCGCCGTGAAAGTCTCTTGTCGCTCGCGTTGTCGAAGTCATGCTGGAGTGAGCTGGGGGGGTCGTCGGTCGGGAGGCCAGATTGCGTTCCTCTCTAAAAGACGTCCGTGTGTCGCGCGCTTTTGTTGGTCTTTCTCAAACTGGCCCTCTCCGGCGGGTCCTACTCCCCGCTCGCGTGTGCCGTGAGGTAGATAAGCCGCGTGCATTAACGGTAGACGAAAGTAGACGAGATAGAAGTGATGTTCTTAATCTCTAATCTCTCACTGGGTCGCCTGGACTGAGCCGTCAGTATTCCCAGTTTTTTTTTTACTTTTTTCCAGTAACAGTGACTCTCCCGGGGTCACCGACACACGGATGTACGCGAGGGCAGCGCAGTGAATGTGAGTGTCTAGCGCACGAACCTTGGCGTGTGGCGAAGACCTTAACACACACTCATATTTACCTCTTGTGAGACGCATTTGTCTCGGCGAGCAGCCAGTTATCTGCCCAGGTGGTGGGCCACGGGCATCAATGTGTGCCTTACAGAGCAGTGATGCTGTTCGTACATAAGTATATTGGAAAGGATCACAATTTTGCGCGTGATCAAGATATTCCTATGAGTCCACGGGGAAAATGATTATTACACGAAAGTGCACTTGGGAACTTTTCGTGTTTCATTTTCCCCGTGGACTCATAGGAACATAAGTATATATAACAGTGATGCTATTTATAAGTAGGGTCGACCTTCCGAGATACTTACAACAGTTATGCACACAATTTTCCCCGGGGTGGCTGGAAGACCTTTTGTATATAGGTCGGAGGGACAAGAACTCGGAGAAGTACAGGGACGCTTTGCAGGACGGGGCTCCGGTGTGTGTGTGTGTGTGTGTGTGTGTGTGTGGAATAGAAGGGGGACGTGGCCGCATACCTTTTGAAGAACGTGTGTGTATTTGTGGTGGAGGTGTACAAACTAAGAGGCATGTGATTGAAAATTGTTCTTTGACACAAAACATCAGACATATGTATAACTTCATAAGATTTAGAGGACCTTTTTGCACCTGATTTTCCCCATGATACATGTTGTGAAATGATTTTTTAAGATATTAGAAATGTATGATTAAATAACTTTTAAGATAATATTCTGCGGACTACATTATCAACATTAAAAGTGGATTTAGTGATTATTGTTACTTTAGATTTAACGTTTAATTGTATTTATGTATGCTTAATGTCAATCTTATCTTGTTGTGGTCAATAAACTGTCTATCTATCTTTCTGTCTATCTGTGTGTGTGTGTATGTGTGTGTGTGTGTGTGTGTGTGTGTGTGTGTGTGTGTGGAAGAAAGCACGTTGCTCCTCACTCCACATTCATTCTTGATGACGCTGTCTTCCCTATGCTGTACAGGCGTCCGGATCCATCCCAGTCCCCTGTAGTTGCCATTTCCTCCCGCTTCCAGGCCTGATGCTGGGCAGGACTTAGTGTGCCCCAGCTGGCGCTCTGTCCCTGAGCGCCTCCTCTCGCTCCTAGCACACTCAAAGAGACATCCAACCCCATTTCACCCCCGATACAAATGTTGCCCACCGCTTGTCTATAGACGTCGAGGTCCTCCCTCCTCGTCTTAAAAGCAGATGCAGATGCCACAGCGTCCCCGGCTTGAGCTAGTCATATAGGCCTTAGGTCGTGATGCTAGCCAGCCGTCTCCTATCCCTCGCGTTCCTACGCATGTCATCCACTTATACTTCGGAGGCGTGTAGCCTTCCATTCAGTCTGTGATGATGTCCCTTTACCACCATTTAAACCGTTTCTGCCCCTCCGAGTCTCATGTAATTCTCGTATCAGGTTCCGTCACTGATCCCACTGATTAAGATCACCCGATGTGCTTTTGTTCTCTGGAAAGACGAGATCCCCCCTTTTCACCTCCCTCGTCGTCTGCTTCATCCCCCAGACAGCAGGTCAGCTCTCCACCTTAGTAATCATCACTATTCCTTGCCTCTGAACCTCTCACAAGTGACCAGACTTACACAGAACCCATCCTACCCCTCTGTATTGCTTAACTCACCGCTATTTAGGATCAAATGTCCCTCACAGCAGTTTGTTACTGCAGTCTAATAGCTCACAAGGGCAGTTGTTCGCTATCGTCGCTGTGATACCTCGAATGGACGCAGTTTGAACCAGTTATCAGTGAAGTCTGAAAGCTGTGTACATCATAGTGGTTAAGGTTTAATATTTATTTTTTTTTCATTCGTAGCTTCACTTTGGGACTTTTGAACGTCATTATTGTTTGCCAGCCCCAGAGGAGGGTCATAGTAGGATATCGTGGGAGCATACGAATGGGTCTGATGGTAGGAGACCTAGGCAGCTTACAGAATGAGTCAGAGGGTAGGATATCTTGGCAGCTCAAGCGTGAGTCAGTCAGTAGGATACCTAGGCAGCTCAAGCATGAGTCAGTCAGTAGGATATCTCGGCAGCTCAAGCATGAGTCAGTCAGTAGGGCAGCTCAAGCGTGAGTCAGTCAGTAGGGCAGCTCAAGCATGAGTCAGTCAGTAGGATATCTTCGTAGCTCAAGCATGAGTCAGTCAGTAGGATATCTTGGCAGCTCAAGCATGAGTTAGTCAGTAGGATATCTTCGTAGCTCAAGCATGAGTCAGTCAGTAGGATATCTTGGCAGCTAAAGCGTGAGTCAGTCAGTAGGATATCTTGGCAGCTCATGCATGAGTCAGTCAGTAGGATATCTTGGCAGCTCAAGCATGAGTCAGTCAGTAGGATATCTTCGTAGCTCAAGCATGAGTCAGTCAGTAGGATATCTTGGCAGCTCAAGCATGAGTCAGTCAGTAGGATATCTTGGCAGCTCAAGCATGAGTCAGTCAGTAGGATATCTTGGCAGCTCAAGCGTGAGTCAGTCAGTAGGATACCTAGGCAGCTCAAGCATGAGTCAGTCAGTAGGATATCTCGGCAGCTCAAGCATGAGTCAGTCAGTAGGGCAGCTCAAGCGTGAGTCAGTCAGTAGGGCAGCTCAAGCATGAGTCAGTCAGTAGGATATCTTCGTAGCTCAAGCATGAGTCAGTCAGTAGGATATCTTGGCAGCTCAAGCATGAGTCAGTCAGTAGGATATCTTCGTAGCTCAAGCATGAGTCAGTCAGTAAGAAGGTAGGATATCTTGCAGCTCAAACATGAGTCAGTAGGACATCTTGGCAGCTTACAGAATGAGTCAGTAGGATGTCGTGGCAGTTCAAGCATGAGTCAGTCAGTAGGGCAGCTCAAGCATGAGTCAGAGGGTAGGATATCTTGGCAGCTCAAGCATGAGTCAGTCAGTAGGATATCTTGGCAGCTCAAGCATGAGTCAGTCAGTAGGATATCTTGGCAGCTCAAGCATGAGTCAGTCAGTAGGATATCTTGGCAGCTCAAGCATGAGTCAGTCAGTAGGATATCTTGGCAGCTCAAGCATGAGTCAGTCAGTAGGATATCTTGGCAGCTAAAGCGTGAGTCAGTCAGTAGGATATCTTGGCAGCTCATGCATGAGTCAGTCAGTAGGATATCTTGGCAGCTCAAGCATGAGTCAGTCAGTAGGATATCTTGGCAGCTCATGCATGAGTCAGTCAGTAGGATATCTTGGCAGCTCAAGCATGAGTCAGTCAGTAGGATATCTTGGCAGCTCAAGCATGAGTCAGTCAATAGGATATCTTGACAGCTCAAGCATGAGTCAGTCAGTAGGATATCTTGGCAGCTCAAGCATGAGTCAGTCAGTAGGATATCTTGGCAGCTTACAGAATGAGTCAGACAAATACAGTTGAGTGCTTCCTGTAAATCCCACGATGTTTCGTAAGTTGTCGTGTGTTTACGATACAGAAGAGAGGCGGTGATGATGTATATGGTTAACGTAATGGCAGAAATAGTTACGTTGTTAGCGTAGTAGACGTAACTACCTGTTCCTTGTTTCGGTGGTGGGTTTTAGGGAGGTACAGAATGAAGATGTATCGTCACAGCGTAACGCAGTACCATCACTGTACCACGGTAAGTAACGCTGTACCAGCCGTATGTAACAGTGTGTACCGCCACGTGTGACACTGCGTGCTACATCGTATGTACCACAAAGTGTACCACCATATGTAACGTATTGTACCACTAGTATCACACCACATGTAACACAAAGTGTACCACCATATGTAACATATTGTACCACTTGTATTGCGCCACATGTAACACAAAGTGTACCACCATATGTAACATATTGTACCACTTGTATTGCACCACATGTAACACAATGTGTACCACCATATGTAACATATTGTACCACTTGTATTGCACCACATGTAACACAATGTGTACCACCATATGTAACATATTGTACCACTTGTATTGCACCACATGTAACACAATGTGTACCACCATGTGTAACATATTGTACCACTAGTGTCACACCACATGTAACACAAAGTGTACCACCGTATGTAACATATTGTACCACTAGTATCACACCACATGTAACACAAAGTGTACCACCATATGTAATATTGACTGGACCACCACATGTAACACTGAATATACCGCCGAACCCATGTGTACTACCAGTGTACCCACTTTATGTACCACCATGTCTGCCACTGTATGTACCCCACGTACCCTGACTGTACCGTGTACCTTACAGGGCCGAGAGCGCTTTACCAGTGGCGGAGGTTCACCAGAGAGCAGAGCGAGTGAGTGTTTCTTGTTCTTATCTTGTTTATCTGCCATATTGTCACCTTGTCTTGCTTATCGCTTGTGTGTATGTGTTCACCAATGCTGGCGCCGGCGAGGTAACA
>NC_092279.1:4575043-4657543 GCF_036320965.1 Panulirus ornatus
CCACATCTCTTCATTATCTCTCGCATTTGATCTCGCGATGATATTTCTAAGCTTATGCTTACGTCTCCCGTGTCTCCATCGTTTTACTCCCATAATTATCTCGTGTTTCAAGCTTGTTGCGCTTATGTACCCTCAAGTGTTTCATGTCACGTTTTAATGTGGTTTAATGATCTGTGTGGAGAGGCATCTCATCCCCTGTTCTTTACCACTCCTTATCAACTCGTTCTTTTTCTTTTCTTTTCTTATCTATCTGCTTTAGCTTTCCTGATTGTAACTTCGGCTTACTCTTCCTTAATTTCTGCTCCTCACTCCGTCCTCAGTTGTTAATCTCTCTTTTATCCACTTTTCCCCTGTTAATCTCTTAGCCACATCTTCGTTTGTTAGTCTCTCTTATTCCACTTTTTTCCCCTATTAACCTCTCATCCACATGCTCCTTTGTTAATCTCCCTTATCCACCTCTTCCTCTGTTAATCTCCCTTATCCACCTCTTCCTCTGTTAATCTCCCTTATCCACTTTTTGCTCTTAATCTCCCTTATCCACTTTTTCTCTGTTAATCTCCCTTATCCACTTTTCCTCTGTTCATCTCCCTTACCCATATCTCCCTACCTTCCTCTGTTAATCTCCCTTATCCATGTCTCTCTACCTCTCGTTTTTATCATGACAACTTGTTTTGCTCCCTCTCATTTTTCCTCTCTCCGTTGCTTCGCTTGTGTTTTTTTTACCTTCTAGTTCTTCATAATAACCTCTCCTGTTTCTCCTAATTATCCCCATTCCTTGTGTTTGTGACTGACCCCTCTCGTTTATCTCTCGCGCTTCCAGTATGTCATTTGTTTGAGGCCTTTCTTGTTTATCTCTCGTGTTCATGCCATTTGTTTGAGGCCTCTCTTGTTTATCTATCGTGTTCATGGCATTTGTTTGAGGCCTCTCTTGTTTATCTCTCGTGTTCACAGACTCCCTCAGTGTGGCACCGGAAAGCACATCCTCTCCCTTCTGTATACGTCGTTCCCCCAGCTTGTTATTCCTGCGCATCACCACTGGAGACACTGGTAACACTGCTCGCATCTCGGCGTGGGCTCCTGCCCGGCCCAAGCTTGCGTGATCACACACAGCAGCAGCTCAGTGGTCGTGGCAGGGGTGGTGGTGTTGGTGGTGGTGCTACTGCGGGAAGGAGGCTCCATGGAGTGAGGTCAGCGAGAGTGTGAGGCGTGTTTTCTGGCTAGATGTGTGGAGGAAAGCCACAAGCGCGTGTGTGTGCGCATGCCTCCGACTCGTTCTCTGTAGGAAGTGTCAGCGTACACACCCATCTTCCACAGCCTCGTCTGTGCAGAAATATGTGGAAGTAACGGGTCCAGATGAGCTTCTGTGGCGTTTGGTGTATGTGTTTGTGTGTGTAAGCCGCCCCAAAGGATGTGTTCCTGTTGTGCAGTTTGTAATCATTAAAGGATCTGTCGGATAGAATGGCATTTCGCATTCGCGTCGTGGTGTGGTGATGGTAAAAGACTTCGGCCATTGCTTGGCGGAGGGAGTCAGAGAGTGCGTTGGTGTGGAGGCGGGGTGTGGAGAAAGTCACCCTCTCGAACTGTGGACTCGAAGTGTAGACCAGTAGGACGTGGAGTGCCACCGACGATTATTGTCCAGGGAACACAAGATGTACCCTAGACTCACCCACCTCATCTCCTGACGCTTGCTACTGCTTGCTCGTCTTCCTCCACCGGGAGCCATCGAGGAAGAGAGAGAGGGAGAGAGACAGCCAGCGAGGGCCTGGGGCCGGCACCAGAGGCAATGGCAGAGTGGAACAGGAGACCGGTGAATCTAGCATCCCTAAGGAGAGTATGGAGCACAAGTTGCTGGTGGGCATACGATGGAGAGTAAGTAAGATCGAGTTTTTTCTTTTTTCTTTCTCTTCCAGTCCAAGGCGGACGTGTGTCCTCTGCGGCGCGTTACAGCAATTGACGGATTGGTGGTCTATACGCCAGACGCAGTATCAGAACGCCTGAGATATATATATATACATAGCAAAGGAATATACGCACCTGTCAAAGGAATGGCACATAAGGCGATCTAAGACTTCAGACGGGTGTAGGGGCGCTACGCCAGTGGTATAAGAGCACTACGGAGACGTGCGTGATAGTGAGGATGTGAGCGCGCCCGTCTCGGGTAAGACTCACACAGCTGGCTGGTGAGGAGGACGACCCCACCACCAGCCTCACTATCTAAACCACATCCTGCATAATGCGAAGCCTGAACTCACTGTGTGTTGGGCCAGGTTCCTCCTGGGTGGATGCCGGAGATGTGCCACGAAGTCGCAGTTGACGACGTCTCGTCACAGGCTGGTTGTAAAGGGCAGCAGTGAGTGGTTGATCGGTAAGGGGGGGATACGTATGGCGTCGCAGTGGCCAGTGGAAGAATTATTGGGAAGGCCCAGTCCTTTGTTCTTAACGCTACCTCGCTAACGCGGGAAATGGCGAATAGCATGGAAGAAAGAAAGATAATGCCCTCCAATGGCAAGGATTCGAACCGCGCCGCATTTGCGTGATTGCGGTTGGAGGGCGTTATGTGTTCCATGAAAAGTGCGCATTCATATGCACAGTGACCTCTGTGGAGGGTGAGAGGTGAATATCGTATAGAACGATTTGGATTGATGCTATATACGGGGGACGACGTTATTATTGCCGTTGACGTATGACGTGTTCAAGGTAAACCATGCAGTTGTGTGTGTGTGTGTGTGGAGTTTAGCTGTGGATGACAGGCGCCGGATGGGACTATGTACGTGAAAAGGAGACCGGATGTGGTCATATGAGGCCATTGTTCACTTGTTCCTGACGCCACCTCAGCTGAGGTTGGGGTAGAACACCCCAAGGGAACAGTGAGCAGCTGTGGGTTGGCTGTAAGCCCCTTAGTCCGTCCAAGATTCCAACTCAGGTGGACTCGTGTGTGATTTATAGTCAGCTACTCCAACCACTACATCAAAGATCATATCATCATCATCACTATTGTTATAATTATTATTACTACTACTGTCTTGTAACCCTAAGGATCCCCCTATCCAGAGGTTCCTGCATCTTCAAGGCTGCGCTACGGTCAGTAGCAGGGAAAGAATGGACTTCTTTAGAGTGAGAAGTTCTTCAGCGAGACCTGTATTCCGACGATGCAGCCTCGCCGAATGTGACTTTCCGATTGCACAAGCAGGCGGGGCCCGACTCGCTCTTCACCGCCCGCGTTCACCAGTCTGGCTTAGAAATTCAGAAGGTTGTGAGCAGATCACTCCACGGTCTTCTCTCTTCCACAGTGGACAAATTCAAAAGCCTCCAGCATTTCCCTGTAACTCGGCAGTCTTATTTCTGGTGCCATCTTTGTTGCCCTCCTCTGGACCTTCTCGATTAGCTCTTTGGCACTTTAGGTGCAGTGACCAAACTTGAAAAGCTTTGTCAAGTTTTGGCCTGACGTAGACTATGAACAGCTTGGTGGATGATGACCTTATCCATATACCTGAATGCGGTTCTAGTATTTGCCAGCTGACAGTTTGTCTCCTTAACTGTTCTTTTTACAGAACTCAGGCGACTGGTTAGGGACGAAGCAAACTCCCAAGTCTTTCGCACACACAGAATCCTGCAGTGTATTCCCCGCAAGATGTGTGTATATGTTGTGTGTGTGTGTGTACACTATTTGTGGTAAATATAGAGACTTACACTTGTGTTGTCCCGTCTCTTATCTTTGAATATATGTGCCATGTCTTTGATCGTATGTGTGTGCACACGCAGACACACCCGAACCCTAAGCCAAGAACGCATTCATCGACCAGCCCCTAGACCGAGGGGAGGAAGAACACCAGGGATTGCTTGTGGGACGAATGCCGCGCCCAGGATTCGAACCCGGGCTATCCCATGCGTCATTCATATAGTTTTCGACTGTGTGTGTGTGTATATGTGTGTGTGTGTGTGAGTGTGTGTTATCATCACATATTTTTTGGTCTTCCAGTTTGACTGTGGTACACATTGTGTGTTGATGTACCACACGTTCTTTCCGGTCACGAAATAATTCCCAAGTTGATGTGTCACGCGCTGGATGAATCACCGTAGCGTCTCGTCCAGACCTTGGCTCCAGTGTTGTACAAGCCTGCTTGCCTGTCTTCCCACCCAGTACCTTCCCCAAGGTTTTGCTTCGACTCCGTAAGATCTGACGGAAAGTTACACCCAAGACGAAGGGCCTTTTATGGCTTAGAATTTGACCGAAAATGACGAAGGCCTTTTATGGCTTTAGATTTGACCGAAAAGTACGAAGGCCTCTTATGGCTTTAGATTTGACCGAATATTACGAAGGCCTTTTATGGCTTGGAATCTGACCGAAAACTACACCCAAGACGAAGGTCCTTTTATGGCCTAAGATTCGACCGGAAGTAACACCGGAAACGAAGGCCTTTTATGGCTTAAGATTTGACCGAAAATTATACCTAAGATGAAGACTTTTTATGGCCTGAGATTTGACGGAAAATTACACCCAAGACGAAGACCTTTTATGACTACTATGGCTAGGCCCAGAGAATGTCGTTTCTCACCTGAGTTATGTAGCGTTTATAAAACATTTCCTCATCGATGAATACCACTCTTGTCACGGGGCATTGCTAAGCAGTCTTCTATTCTAGGAATAAACCTCTTATTTGTACGTTATTCTAACATCAATTGTAGGAATTGACAGTTAGATGGGCCTGTGCAGTGGATTTGAGTAATGCCAGTGTGGGTAGATTATGAGACATCATTGGTGCATTACAACCTTAGTGTTATTACAACCAGTTACCATATTATTTTGTATTTTTTTGTTACGATACCTGATCATTTAACTCCCTTGTAGTGTATTTTAAAAGACCTTGGGTCTATGTTGGCATTAGTGATGATAAATGGGGTAACACAGACACACGCTACTAAGTTCCTTACAGGTAACTTCAGTGGTTATCGTAAACTGGGCATACGATTGGAACAAGACGTACCTTAGGATAACGATTGGAACAAGACGTACCTTAGGATAACGATTGGAACAAGACGTACCTGAGGATAACGATTGGAACAAGACGTACCTGAGGATAACGATTGGAACAAGACGTACCTGAGGATAACGATTGGAACAAGACGTACCTGAGGATAACGATTGGAACAAGACGTACCTGAGGATAACGATTGGAACAAGACGTACCTGAGGATAACGATTGGAACAAGACGTACCTGAGGATAACGATTGGAACAAGACGTACCTGAGGATAACGATTGGAACAAGACGTACCTGAGGATAACGATTGGAACAAGACGTACCTGAGGATAACGATTGGAACAAGACGTACCTGAGGATAACGATTGGAACAAGACGTACCTGAGGATGACGATTGGAACAAGACGTACCTGAGGATAACGATTGGAACAAGACGTACCTGAGGATAACGATTGGAACAAGACGTACCCGAGAAAACGATTGGAACAAGACGTACCTGAGGATAACGATTGGCACAAGACGTACCTGAGGATAACGATTGGAACAAGACGTACCTGAGGATAACGATTGGAACAAGACGTACCTGAGGATAACGATTGGAACAAGACGTACCTGAGGATAACGATTGGAACAAGACGTACCTGAGGATAACGATTGGAACAAGACGTACCTGAGGATAACGATTGGAACAAGACGTACCTGAGGATAACGATTGGCACAAGACGTACCTAAGGATAACGATTGGCACAAGACGTACCTGAGGATAACGATTGGAACAAGACGTACCTGAGGATAACGATTGGAACAAGACGTACCTGAGGATAACGATTGGAACAAGACGTACCTGAGGATAACGATTGGAACAAGACGTACCCGAGAAAACGATTGGAACAAGACATACCTGGGGATAACGATTGGAACAAGACGTACCTGAGGATAACGATTGGAACAAGACGTACCTGAGGATAACGATTGGAACAAGACGTACCCGAGAAAACGATTGGAACAAGACATACCTGAGGATAACGATTGGAACAAGACGTACCTGAGGATAACGATTGGAACAAGACATACCTGAGGATAACGATTGGAACAAGACGTACCTGAGGATAACGATTGGAACAAGACATACCTGAGGATAACGATTGGAACAAGACGTACCTGAGGATAACGATTGGAACAAGACGTACCTGAGGATAACGATTGGCACAAGACGTACATGAGGATGACGATTGGAACAAGACGTACCTGAGGGTAAGGATTGGCACAAGACGTACCTGAGGATAACGATTGGAACAAGACCTGAGGAAACGATTGGAACATTATATATTATATGAGTCTCCATCGAGAGCGAATGAATGGGTCGGGAATGCTTTATGTTGCAGATACTGGACCCGCCACCTTCCGTTCGCCCATGCCATCACCCTTCAGATTTCTTTGGCATGGAGGATGAGTCTCTGTTGCGACCCGCCTCACCAAGAGCATTACGCTCCACCTGAATGTGATTGATCAATATGCTTGGGTCAGAGAGCAACAAACAAAATGCAGACTTATCCTGCAACACTGACCTTAAGGATTAATATCTTATTCTGCAACATACAAGATGCAAACTTGACCATGAGAATTAATCTCCATTTCTGCAACCTCATACAAACACTGATATAAGACGGAATTCAAAGATAAATTCTTGCATGCATTCTATGTGTTGAATTTATCTTTAATGAAAGTTTTGGACTAGACTCTTGAGAAGTATCCTGTTGCTGATTGTGTGTGTGTGTGTGTAAAAAAAAAATATATATATATATATATATATATATATATATATATATATATATATATATATATATATATAGTTCGTCGATGTAATTTGTGATCTAATTCAATCATTGTTTCCCAAATCATGATGCTTCTGTGCCCTCATTCATACTGTACACAAAGGGGCAGAGAATGGACAAGTTCATTATAACAATCCAGATGCTTTTTTTTTCACGGCAAAGATCAGTACGATAGTAATCTACTAGATAAAGGCAGGATGTGATATAGGTTAGGTTAAGAGTGAAACAGCCCAAACACATTATAATGAAGTCAAGAGATGATGATCGGTTGGACGAACGCCATGTGATGTTATGCAAATTGTCATCCCATGCCGGTCGGTCCTGAGTTAGTGAGAATGAGTCTCTCTCTCTCTCTCTCTCTCTCTCTCTCTCTCTCTCTCTCTCTCTCTCTCTCTCTCTCTCTCTCTCTCTCTCTCTCCTCAGTGCCATATTCATATTGAAAGAAGATGCAGACGAAAAACTCTCCAGTAATAAACGAAATTAATCATCAGGCCTTTCCTTTCGACGAACATGTGAGGCAATTTGTTTTTTCTTTCTTTCATTTATTTTTTCTCGTAATGAGTGTGAGATGGGAAACTGGCCGGTCAAGGGGATATGAAGAATGCCAGAGTTTACAACGTTTATCAATTTAACTCCGCCTGTGAGAATCATGACTTGTTGATTCCGTGGGCTGAATCTCTTCATGACTTCACGAGATTCATGCATTGCTCCTGTCATATATTTTTTTTTCTCTCAATGACGTATGGCCAGACTTGAAGTACTCACAAAGTTAAGGAAATTGTTTCTCTGATTAGTATCTCACGGGCCAGTGAGTTACCAGGTGCGATTTGTAGCCGTTCTCGGTAAGAACAGTTATACCAGTACTTTACGTTGGGTTCATTCACCATCCTCATCTTTCAGTCAGATAAGAGAAGATAATCGAGACGGGGGGGCTTCGAAAATGATATTCAGTACCATGTTGTAACGTTGAGAAAAGATGAAGAGTTTTCGATTCTGTTGCTGTCTGGCAAGTGGGGGGGAGTTCGAGTCCAGTTGCCAATGAGGCAGTTTAGCCTGTGAATCTAAACGGTGGACCAGATGTATCGTGCAGCTAGTGGTGCTAGGAGCACGTCGGGTGATGCGCGCAAAGCACCTGTGACGCTTCGACTTACAATTCAAGTTGACATCTTCTGCAGCTAAACTGTTCCATACGACTGCTGATGTGCGCTGGCTGTATATATAGATATATTTTTTAAAAAAGGAGATTCGTAAATATCATGTAAACAGTGTCATCGTAATTGAATTAATGACATAAAACCCCGACGGTATCCCTCTATGCACTCAGAGTTGAGTTTAGATGAAAGTTCGAAAGTGTGTTCGAGTATTTTGAGATAATCCCGAAGGCGAGCGTGCAAGGAACGTTTTACCCGCCAAGAAGGAATTTCTGGAAGCGTTCGACCTTACCGACGAGACATGGTGATAGGTCTTGAGGAATCGGTGGGAGACCAAGTCGGCGCCATGGACAAGCACAGCAGTAAGCCCCTACACCTCCATCTGAACATGTCCACAGCGTCCCAGATCCGGGAACGCACCACAAGCTCCATG
Organism: Panulirus ornatus; assembly: GCF_036320965.1. Lineage (NCBI taxonomy): Eukaryota > Metazoa > Arthropoda > Malacostraca > Decapoda > Palinuridae > Panulirus > Panulirus ornatus. The sequence continues at coordinate 4,583,444 of NC_092279.1, forward strand.
TGGGACTCCGCGTAAGTACGATGTGGTCTGGAGGTTTTGGCCCACCACCTCCAGTCAGACGGCTTGTTGTGGGGCGGGTGCTCACAGTGGTGAGAGTTTAGGTTCGGGCGGGTATGAGTGGGGGGAAGGGGGGCGGGGGGAGAACTACTGCTATACCACTCACCCATCACTGTTGTCTAACTGTTTTAAAAAACTTCACTTACCTCGTAGTTTCCCAGGTAGTTCATTGTGGTGCCCAGGCCATCATGTTGACACTTTTCTCACCGTGTCACCCATATGCATTTAAAGTCCTGGAGTCTCCACACTCTCTTAGACCCTATTGTAAACTCTGTCTCCTCTTTTGAAACCCCCACCACCCTCTCACAGGATGGGTAGGAGTGCATTGTGAACTAGCTGTTATTGCGGCGAAAGTCAGATCAAAATCATGTTGGGTAGCCTGATGGAGATCACATAACACACACTGGAGACACTGATAAGATCAAAATAATGTTGGGTAGCCTGATGGAGATCACATAACACACTGGAGACACTGATAGCGCGAGTTGGGTGGGGGTGTGCAACACACGATAACAGAGGGAGGCACAGGTGTTGGGTGACGGCTTGCTAAACTGGAGTCGCTGATGGAATGTTGTGAGACTGTGTTTGTGGTTTGTGGTTGTGGTGGTGGCATTATGGTGGGGACGTGGTGTGGTGGATGCAAGGGGCGGTATTGTTCTGGGAGACATGCTGGCATGCCATTTTCTCTCGTGGTGGTATTATTTCTCACCCAGCGCTTTCCAGTTCCCTGTCCACTCGTGTTGGTGTCGGTAGCACTGAGTGGGTGAGTTTCATTGCCCATTCACCAGTAAATGAACCATTAACCCCTTTTTTTTATTATTATTTACCTCTATTCTTAGGACTTAACTTGCCCTACATTATTCTTGCTAATCTGTCTTTACATCTTAAGCTTTTTTTTGCAGCTCACAGAATGTACACTTTCTTCAAATTACCCGCCAGTGAAAATGCACCGAAATGAGTCCTGCTTAGAGAGCAGTGGTGGTGGACTGGTTTGGTAGATCCATTGAATATGGTAATTCACTGTAGTGGTAGAGGCAACGCAGAGGTGGTTTCTCGGGATCCACTTTTCGCATCTAGTCAGTAAAAATTAGCATACGCGAAGAGACTTTCAGTGCAGGGAATGAAGCTTATGCAATCGACCAGCATCTCACAAGGGGGGGGTCTGACATCAACCCATTTGTGACCCCTTGTGACCTCCTGGAATCCCTCTGCGTCATGGCTCACGGGATGAGCGAGCATGAGGGCACCACATTGAGCTTGCCGTGGTACACATAAGGTCACGACACAGTGTATGGGACGGGGTTAAAGAGCAGCAGCGGCAGCAACACGCAACTGATGAGTTCTTCGCCTGTGACACACACAGAGCGAGGTCTCAAGTTATGCGGCTGCTGGGATGCGCAGTGTGTTGGCAACGCCTTTACGCATTGTTCTTGACTGAAACGGAATACTAAGGGAAGTGTTACCATATATATATATATATATATATATATATATATATATATATATATATATATATATATATATATATATGGTACATAATTCATACTGTCTGCCTTCATTTATTCCCATCGCCACCTCACCACACATGGAATAGCAACCCCCTCCCCCCTCAAGTGTGCGAGGTAGTGTTAGGAAAAGACAACAAAGGCCACATTCGTTCACAGTCTCTAGCTGTCATGTAATAATGCACCGAAACCACATATATATATATATATATATATATATATATATATATATATATATATATATATATATATATATAGGGTTGAGGGTCAAGTCAATTGGGAGGTGAGTTTGAATGGAGAAAAACTGGAGGAAGTGAAGTGTTTTAGATATCTGGGAGTGGATCTGGCAGCGGATGGAACCATGGAAGCGGAAGTGGATCATAGGGTGGGGGAGGGGGCGAAAATTCTGGAGGCCTTGAAGAATGTGTGGAAGTCGAGAACATTATCTCGGAAAGCAAAAATGGGTATGTTTGAAGGAATAGTGGTTCCAACAATGTTGTATGGTTGCGAGGCGTGGGCTATGGATAGAGTTGTGCGCAGGAGGATGGATGTGCTGGAAATGAGATGTTTGAGGACAATGTGTGGTGTGAGGTGGTTTGATCGAGTGAGTAACGTAAGGGTAAGAGAGATGTGTGGAAATAAAAAGAGCGTGGTTGAGAGAGCAGAAGAGGGTGTTTTGAAGTGGTTTGGGCACATGGAGAGAATGAGTGAGGAAAGATTGACCAAGAGGATATATGTGTCGGAGGTGGAGGGAACGAGGAGAAGAGGGAGACCAAATTGGAGGTAGAAAGAGGAGTGAAAAAGATTTTGTGTGATCGGGTCCTGAACATGCAGGAGGGTGAAAGGAGGGCAAGGAATAGAGTGAATTGGAGCGATGTGGTATACCGGGGTTGACGTGGTGTCAGTGGATTGAATCAGGGCATGTGAAGCGTCTGGGGTAAACCATGGAAAGCTGTGTAGGTATGTATATTTGCGTGTGTGGACGTGTGTATATATACATGTGTATGGGGGAGGGGGCCATTACTTTCGTCTGTTTCCTTGCGCTACCTCGCAAACGCGGGAGACAGCGACAAAGTATAATAAATAAATGTAAAATATATACATATATATATATATATATATGTATGTATGTATATACATGTGCATGTGGGTGGGTTGGGCCACTCTTTCATCTGTTTCCTTGCGCTTTCTCGCTAACGCGGGAGAACGACAAAGTATAATATATATATATATATATATATATATATATATATATATATATATATATATATATATATATATATATATATAATATATACAACGCTACAACCATCATTGGGAAAGGATTGGTTAAAATATTCAACTTATGTAACATGTATAGAATTGCATCTCCAGCGCACGTGGAAAGAGGGGCATATACGGGAGGTTGGAAAAACTTTTCCTCCAGTGATATCATTTTCTAAACAAAGGGGATAGACGAAGGAGGCAAGCGAGGATTTCCCCATGAAGGGTTGTGGCTCGGGTTGTTGAATGAGAAGAGGGAGAGAGAGGGAGAGGAGATGAGTGCTGAGTTTGACGAAGGGAACCTGGAGATGCTGTGGCTCTGAGTGAAGCTTGGTTGGAAAGGAAAGGAAAACGGAATGGTCTGAGGATGTTCGATGAGTAGAGTGTTGGGTTTGTGAGGGGGAGGGGAAGAAAAAATGAAGTAGAGGGGTGGCACTTCTGATTAAGGAGCCGTTTGACTGTGTTAAGAATAGTTTAAGGAAGTAGGGTCAGGGTTGATGTGGGTTGAAGTGAATGCAGACACCGAGATAAAGGCGGTTTTTGATACTTATGCACCTAGTTGTAAGATGAGTAAAGAAATTAATACCTTTTTTTTTAAGGAGCTGGGTATGATGCCTTGGCAGTGTTCAGACAAGGGATTTAATCTCACTGGAAAGGGAGCTGAGTGCAAGAGTCATATTATACCTGAGGATATGATATAGGGAAAATGGAGGTCCCTGGTGCAAACGAAATTGAGGAAGAGCTTGTCGAAATGTGTGCTGAGGAAAGGTTTGTGATGAGTGCTTGGTTGAAAGGAAAACGTGCACACACAAGTACGCGTAGGCGAGTGGGGCTAAGGGTCAGTGGGCATGATTGGATTATGGGATGACTGACACAGGCCTGCAGAGGAGAGATTGAGGATGTGCGCCGGCTGAGAAGGGTGCCATATGGGATGTTCTGGTGGAGGCCAGATTGCTGTGGTTTTAGGAGAAGACACACGCGGATGAAGTGGTAAAAGTAAGTTGAGCCTGGGAGAGACCTGTATGCAGAGATATTAGAGAGACAATGAGTTGATGAGAGTGGTCTAGAGGCAATGAAAGAAGGAGATGGGGAAAAAAATGAATGAAAGGTATTTATGGAGGCACTGCTGCCATTTGCGGGTCAAACGCTTGGTGGTCGTGAGGTCGGGGTATGGACGTATGAGAAAGGATGGTGAGTTGCGGGACGAGGAAGTTGATGTGGACGCCTGGTGTCTGCTGGAAAGGAACGTAAATGATAAAAAAGAGTGCAAGAGATAGCGGGTGGAGGTCAAGAAAATAGTACGAGATAGAAATAAAAAGGCAAGCGAGAGAGTGAGGAAGTATTGATGAACTGCAGAGAGATTAAGAAAATGTTTTGGATGGTGAGAGTGTGAGGGGAACGAATGGGAGTGACAGTAAGGGGAGAAGGCGGGAAAGAAGTAACAGATAAAGAAGAGATGGATTGAATATATTGAAAGACTTTTAAACGTGTTGATGGACTGGCGAATGTGGTGTGTTCGGGACGAGATGGCATACCCTGAGTCGGACCTGATGAATGGTACGATGAAAAGAGAGGGGGTAGTAAAAGCCTTGCGAAAGGTGAAGTATGGCAAAGGAGTGGATAGGATTGCAAGTGAGTTTCTCAAGATATGGAATGACAGTTTTCTTGATTGGTTAGTCAGGCTATTCCTCGTTGGTATGGCTCAATGTGAGGTGCCTGAGTACTGGCAAAATGCCCGTATAGCACCATTATATAGAGGCGAAGTAGACAAAGGCGAATGCTCGAATTTCAGAGATATGTCTGTCAGTTGTAATTGGTCAAGAGGAATTCAAGAGTGGTGATTGAGAGCGTGGTGGAGTTCCCAGAGCATCTGATTTGGGTAGGAGCTTTGTGGCGTCAAGAGAGTTAGAAGTCGTATGGACCAGAAGTTTGCCTTTATGAATTTGTGTTGGGAATATTTCAACAAAGAAAGTGTACATGACATTAATGAATCTGAAGAGAGTTAACGTTAGGGTTTGCAGAGTGGCCTTTGATTAGGGTATCTTTTCACGTGCCATATCGATCACAATCTCAGGGGGGGGGAAAAAATGGTGCGGATGTGAAGTTACTTAATGCATTGAAGAGTCTTTATCAGCAGAGTACGGCAGGTGTGCTAGTAGGAAGGGAGGAGGGTAAGTGGTTTCCGGTAAAAGTGGGGTTTGCATCACTGATGTTGTCAACGCTGTCGTGTGATCTGCTCTTGGACTGTGTGGTGAGGGATGGGGATTGAAGGGTCTTAAGCAAAGTTAGGGGCAGGTGTGCAACACGCTGGTGCAGCAACCGCAAAAGCAAGAGGAGACAGTATCGTTCCATTGTCAGTTTGAATGGAGAGCACCTGGAGGAGGTGGAGTGCTTTAGGTACTGGGAGTAGGTCGCGTGGTAGCGGATGGAAGCTCGGGAGGGCGGTGGGTGAAGCGAGTAATTTGAGTGGGATACAAGGCTAATACCGTGGGTGCATTGAGGAGCGTGTGGAAGATGATGTCGTTGTATGTTAGGGCAGAGATGGGTGATGTCACAGTGGAGCGGCACAGACGAGAGAGGTATATATATCATCATTTAAGCCTGGAAGATCCTGGATCGCATAATCCTCATCTTCCCCCAGAACCTCTTTCCAAGATAAGGTAAAGAGTCCTGGTGTGTCCCAGGACGTCTCTCTAAGATAGGATTGAATCCTCGTGTTCTCCAGGTTTTATCCAGAGTCCCCTGCAGTCCAAGGCTGCGTTACTTCCAGTAGTAAGGTAATGTAGACTCCTTTAGAGTGAAAAGTTGCTTGACGAGATTGTACTGCCAATAATACATTCTCGTCCAAGATGACTCTTCACCAGCGGTGGGTGCTAATGTATGTGGAACGTATCATCCGTATATACAGGTACATTACACGTGACGGACTGGATGTGAGCGAGTGAGGTCATTTCTACGTCTGTTCCTAGTGCTAACGCAGGAAATGGTCAATATATATATATATATATATATATATATATATATATATATATATATATATATATATATATATATATATATATATATATTACTCGATCAAACCACCTCACACCACATATTGTCCTTAAACATCTCATTTCCAGCACATCCATCCTCCTCCGCACAACTCTATCCATAGTCCACGCCTCGCAACCATACAACATTGTTGGAACCACTATTCCTTCAAACATACCCATTTTTGCTTTCCGAGATAATGTTCTCGACTTCCAAACATTCTTCAAGGCTCCCAGAATTTTCGCCCCCTCCCCCACCCTATGATTCACTTCCTCCTCCATGGTTCCATCCGCTGCCAGATCCACTCCCACATATCTAAAACACTTTACTTCCTCCAGTTTTTCTCCATTCAAACTTACCTCCCAATTAACTTGACCCTCAACCCAACTGTACCTAATAACCTTGCTCTTATTCACATTTACTATCAACTTTCTTCTTTCACACACTTTACCAAACTCAGTCACCAGCTTCTGCAGTTTCTCACATGAATCAGCCACCAGCGCTGTATCATCAGCGAACAACAACTAACTCACTTCCCAAGCTCTCTCGTCCACAACAGACTACATACTTGCCCCTCTTTCCAAAACTCTTGCATTCACCTCCCTAACAACCCCATCCATAAACAAATTAAACAACCATGGAGACATCACGCACCCCTGCCGCAAACCTACATTCACTGAGAACCAATCACTTTCCTCTCTTCCTACACGTACACATGCCTTAAATCCTCGATAAAAACTTTTCACTGCTTCTAACAACTTGCCTCCCACACCATATATTTTTAATACCTTCCACAGAGCATCTCTATCAACTCTATCATATGCCTTCTCCAGATCCATAAATGCTACATACAAATCCATTTGCTTTTCTAAGTATTTCTCACATACATTCTTCAAAGCAAACACCTGATCCACACATCCTCTACCACTTCTGAAACCACACTGCTCTTCCCCAATCTGATGCTCTGTACATGCCTTCACCCTCAATCAATACCCTTCCATATAATTTACCAGGAATACTCAACAAGCTTATACCTCTGTAATTTGAGCACTCACTCTTATCCCCTTTGCCTTTGTACAATGGCACCATGCAAGCATTCCGCCAATCCTTAGGCACCTCACCATGAATCATACATACATTAAATAACCTTGCCAACCAGGCAACAATACAGTCACCCCCTTTTTTGAAGAGAGATGTGTGGAAATAAAAAGAGCGTGGTTGAGAGAGCAGAAGAGGGTGTTTTGAAGTGGTTTGGGCACATGGAGAGAATGAGTGAGGAAAGATTGACCAAGAGGATATATGTGTCGGAGGTGGAGGGAACGAGGAGAAGAGGGAGACCAAATTGGAGGTAGAAAGAGGAGTGAAAAAGATTTTGTGTGATCGGGTCCTGAACATGCAGGAGGGTGAAAGGAGGGCAAGGAATAGAGTGAATTGGAGCGATGTGGTATACCGGGGTTGACGTGGTGTCAGTGGATTGAATCAGGGCATGTGAAGCGTCTGGGGTAAACCATGGAAAGCTGTGTAGGTATGTATATTTGCGTGTGTGGACGTGTGTATATACATGTGTATGGGGGAGGGGGCCATTACTTTCGTCTGTTTCCTTGCGCTACCTCGCAAACGCGGGAGACAGCGACAAAGTATAATAAATAAATGTAAAATATATACATATATATATATATATATATGTATGTATGTATATACATGTGCATGTGGGTGGGTTGGGCCACTCTTTCATCTGTTTCCTTGCGCTTTCTCGCTAACGCGGGAGAACGACAAAGTATAATATATATATATATATATATATATATATATATATATATATATATATATATAATATATACAACGCTACAACCATCATTGGGAAAGGATTGGTTAAAATATTCAACTTATGTAACATGTATAGAATTGCATCTCCAGCGCACGTGGAAAGAGGGGCATATACGGGAGGTTGGAAAAACTTTTCCTCCAGTGATATCATTTTCTAAACAAAGGGGATAGACGAAGGAGGCAAGCGAGGATTTCCCCATGAAGGGTTGTGGCTCGGGTTGTTGAATGAGAAGAGGGAGAGAGAGGGAGAGGAGATGAGTGCTGAGTTTGACGAAGGGAACCTGGAGATGCTGTGGCTCTGAGTGAAGCTTGGTTGGAAAGGAAAGGAAAACGGAATGGTCTGAGGATGTTCGATGAGTAGAGTGTTGGGTTTGTGAGGGGGAGGGGAAGAAAAAATGAAGTAGAGGGGTGGCACTTCTGATTAAGGAGCCGTTTGACTGTGTTAAGAATAGTTTAAGGAAGTAGGGTCAGGGTTGATGTGGGTTGAAGTGAATGCAGACACCGAGATAAAGGCGGTTTTTGATACTTATGCACCTAGTTGTAAGATGAGTAAAGAAATTAATACCTTTTTTTTTAAGGAGCTGGGTATGATGCCTTGGCAGTGTTCAGACAAGGGATTTAATCTCACTGGAAAGGGAGCTGAGTGCAAGAGTCATATTATACCTGAGGATATGATATAGGGAAAATGGAGGTCCCTGGTGCAAACGAAATTGAGGAAGAGCTTGTCGAAATGTGTGCTGAGGAAAGGTTTGTGATGAGTGCTTGGTTGAAAGGAAAACGTGCACACACAAGTACGCGTAGGCGAGTGGGGCTAAGGGTCAGTGGGCATGATTGGATTATGGGATGACTGACACAGGCCTGCAGAGGAGAGATTGAGGATGTGCGCCGGCTGAGAAGGGTGCCATATGGGATGTTCTGGTGGAGGCCAGATTGCTGTGGTTTTAGGAGAAGACACACGCGGATGAAGTGGTAAAAGTAAGTTGAGCCTGGGAGAGACCTGTATGCAGAGATATTAGAGAGACAATGAGTTGATGAGAGTGGTCTAGAGGCAATGAAAGAAGGAGATGGGGAAAAAAATGAATGAAAGGTATTTATGGAGGCACTGCTGCCATTTGCGGGTCAAACGCTTGGTGGTCGTGAGGTCGGGGTATGGACGTATGAGAAAGGATGGTGAGTTGCGGGACGAGGAAGTTGATGTGGACGCCTGGTGTCTGCTGGAAAGGAACGTAAATGATAAAAAAGAGTGCAAGAGATAGCGGGTGGAGGTCAAGAAAATAGTACGAGATAGAAATAAAAAGGCAAGCGAGAGAGTGAGGAAGTATTGATGAACTGCAGAGAGATTAAGAAAATGTTTTGGATGGTGAGAGTGTGAGGGGAACGAATGGGAGTGACAGTAAGGGGAGAAGGCGGGAAAGAAGTAACAGATAAAGAAGAGATGGATTGAATATATTGAAAGACTTTTAAACGTGTTGATGGACTGGCGAATGTGGTGTGTTCGGGACGAGATGGCATACCCTGAGTCGGACCTGATGAATGGTACGATGAAAAGAGAGGGGGTAGTAAAAGCCTTGCGAAAGGTGAAGTATGGCAAAGGAGTGGATAGGATTGCAAGTGAGTTTCTCAAGATATGGAATGACAGTTTTCTTGATTGGTTAGTCAGGCTATTCCTCGTTGGTATGGCTCAATGTGAGGTGCCTGAGTACTGGCAAAATGCCCGTATAGCACCATTATATAGAGGCGAAGTAGACAAAGGCGAATGCTCGAATTTCAGAGATATGTCTGTCAGTTGTAATTGGTCAAGAGGAATTCAAGAGTGGTGATTGAGAGCGTGGTGGAGTTCCCAGAGCATCTGATTTGGGTAGGAGCTTTGTGGCGTCAAGAGAGTTAGAAGACGTATGGACCAGAAGTTTGCCTTTATGAATTTGTGTTGGAAATATTTCGACAAAGAAAGTGTACATGACATTAATGAATCTGAAGAGAGTTTACGTTAGGGTTTGCAGAGTGGCCTTTGATTAGGGTATCTTTTCACGTGCCATATCGATCACAATCTCAGGGGGGAAAAAATGGTGCGGATGTGAAGTTACTTAATGCATTGAAGAGTCTTTATCAGCAGAGTACGGCAGGTGTGCTAGTAGGAAGGGAGGAGGGTAAGTGGTTTCCGGTAAAAGTGGGGTTTGCATCACTGATGTTGTCAACGCTGTCGTGTGATCTGCTCTTGGACTGTGTGGTGAGGGATGGGGATTGAAGGGTCTTAAGCAAAGTTAGGGGCAGGTGTGCAACACGCTGGTGCAGCAACCGCAAAAGCAAGAGGAGACAGTATCGTTCCATTGTCAGTTTGAATGGAGAGCACCTGGAGGAGGTGGAGTGCTTTAGGTACTGGGAGTAGGTCGCGTGGTAGCGGATGGAAGCTCGGGAGGGCGGGGGATGAAGCGAGTCATTTGAGTGGGATACTAGGCTAATACCGTGGGTGCATTGAGGAGCGTGTGGAAGATGATGTTGTATGTTAGGGCAGAGATGGGTGATGTCACAGTGGAGCGGCACAGACGAGAGAGGTATATATATCATCATTTAAGCCTGGAAGATCCTGGATCGCATGATCCTCATCTTCCCCCAGAACCTCTTTCCAAGATAAGGTAAAGAGTCCAGGTGTGTCCCAGGACGTCTCTCTAAGATAGGATTGAATCCTCGTGTTCTCCAGGACTTATCCAGAGTCCCCTGCAGTCCAAGGCTGCGTTACTTCCAGTAGTAAGGTAATGTAGACTCCTTTAGAGTGAAAAGTTGCTTGACGAGATTGTACTGCCAATAATACATTCTCGTCAAAGATGACTCTTCACCAGCGGTGGACGCTAATGCATGTGGAACGTATCACCTGTATATACAGGTGCATTACACGTGACAGACTGGATGTGAGCGAGTGAGGTCATTTCTACGTCTGTTCCAAGTGCTAACGCAGGAAATGGTCAATATATATATATATATATATATATATATATATATATATATATATATATATATATATATATATATATATATATATATATATATATATATATTACTCGATCAAACCACCTCACACCACATATTGTCCTCAAACATCTCATTTCCAGCACATCCACCCTCCTCCGCCCACGCCCACGCCTCGCAACCATACAACATTGTTGGAACCACTATTCCTTCAAACATACCCATTTTTGCTTTCCGAGATAATGTTCTCGACTTCCTAACATTCTTCAAGGCTCCCAGAATCTTCGCCCCCTCCCCCACCCTATGATTCACTTCCTCCTCCATGGTTCCATCCGCTGCCAGATCCACTCCCACATATCTAAAACACTTTACTTCCTCCAGTTTTTCTCCATTCAAACTTACCTCCCAATTAACTTGACCCTCAACCCAACTGTACCTAATAACCTTGCTCTTATTCACATTTACTATCAACTTTCTTCTTTCACACACTTTACCAAACTCAGTCACCAGCTTCTGCAGTTTCTCACATGAATCAGCCACCAGCGCTGTATCATCAGCGAACAACAACTAACTCACTTCCCAAGCTCTCTCGTCCACAACAGACTACATACTTGCCCCTCTTTCCAGGACTCTTGCGTTCACCTCCCTAACAACCCCATCCATAAACAAATTAAACAACCATGGAGACATCACGCACCCCTGCCGCAAACCTACATTCACTGAGAACCAATCACTTTCCTCTCTTCCTACACGTACACATGACTTAAATCCTCGATAAAAACTTTTCACTGCTTCTAACAACTTGCCTCCCACACCATATATTTTTAATACCTTCCACAGAGCATCTCTATCAACTCTATCATATGCCTTCTCCAGATCCATAAATGCTACATACAAATCCATTTGCTTTTCTAAGTATTTCTCACATACATTCTTCAAAGCAAACACCTGATCCACACATCCTCTACCACTTCTGAAACCACACTGCTCTTCCCCAATCTGATGCTCTGTACATGCCTTCACCCTCAATCAATACCCTCCCATATAATTTACCAGGAATACTCAACAAGCTTATACCTCTGTAATTTGAGCACTCACTCTTATCCCCTTTGCCTTTGTACAATGGCACCATGCAAGCATTCCGCCAATCCTCAGGCACCTCACCATGAATCATACATACATTAAATAACCTTGCCAACCAGGCAACAATACAGTCACCCCCTTTTTTGATAAATTCCACTGCAATACCATCCAAAGAGAGATGTGTGGAAATGAAAAGTGTGATTGAGAGAGCAGAAGAGGGTGTTTTGAAATGGTTTGGTCACGTGGAGAGAATGAGTGAGGAAAGATTGACCAAGAGGATATATGTGTCAGAGGTGGAGGGAACGAGGAGAAGTGGAAGACCAAATTGGAGGTGGAAAGATAGAGTGAAAAAGAGTTTGAGTGATCGGGGCCTGAACATGCAGGAGGGTGAAAGGCGTGCAAGGAATAGAGTGAATTGGAACGATGTGGTATACCGGGGTCGACGTGCTGTCAATGGATTGAACCAGGGCATGTGAAGCGTCTGGGGTAAACCATGGAAAGTTGTGTGGGGCCTGGATGTGGAAAGGGAGCTGTGGTTTCGGTGCATTATTACATGACAGCTAGAGACTGAATGTGAACGAATGTGGCCTTTGTTTTTTCCTAGCGCTACCTCGCGTGGGGGGAGGAAGGGGTTACCATTTCATGTGTGGCGGGGTGGCAACAGGAAGGGATGAAGGCAGCAAGTACGAATATGTACATGTGTATATATGTATATGTGTGTGTGTGTATATGTATGTATACGTTGAAATGTATAGGTATGTATATATGTGCGTGTGTGGGCGTTTATGCATATACATGTATGTGGGTGGGTTTTGCCATTCTTTCGTCTTGTGCTACCTCGCTAAAGCAGGAGACAGCGACAGAGTATAATGAATAAATGTATAATGCATATATATATATATATATATATATATATATATATATATATATATATATATATATATATATATATATATATATATATAAGGCTTGGAAGATGGTTGTGGTAACAAGTACTCCGAGCTGAGTTTTACTTATGTAACGTTATGGCACGACCTTCCTATGACGGAGGAAAAAGGTTTTACCGAAACGTTGTAGTAGGGAAAGCCGAGTTCGGCCCGACTGCCTCCATGCCCGCCCTCGTATCCCCCCCTTTGTCACGATAGATGATGACTATTTAGAGAGAGAGAGAGAGAGAGAAGAGTTAGTGAAGATTTGGCAGGAAGACAGGCATATTTGTTCTCCCCGTCTCACGGCCGCACATTCTTGCCCTTAAGACGTCATCACGAGATAGCGAACGATACACACAGCAGCCTAGTCACTGAAAACGTCTCAGCGATGACCCTCGATAAGGGATGAGATAAAGGAGATAACTGCTTGTGTGCGATGATTGAGAGCGTTTCCGATAATGTATTTGATAGGCTGAGGTTTATATATGACTCGTACGACTTATATAAATCTAGATTTCTCTGTCTACATTAATCGGTTTAAGTGGAATGTAGATTGAATGCATCATTGAGTTATTTACTCCCGCAAGTGGGGGGCCGGGTGATTTTGATCGGGAGCTTGCATCATCGCTCCTTATGTCACTTGCCTCCGTCTCTCTGCCAAGAGCAAGCCGTCGCCTTCCGTGTCCCCGACGCTGGAGGGGAAATAATTTAAAAACGACCGCGTTGTATCGTCAGGGCGTATAGCTGAGGTGGTGGTGAGGTGGGTGGGTGAAGGTGAAAGTGCTTTGTATTTACGCGCGGTATTGTGACATCTGGAGCGTACACTTCCTTCCCATTGCTGTTGAAGTTTGAGTCACGTCCACACCGGAAGGGAGGTCTTCCAAGAGTGGGAGGAACAGCGACAGCACTGTATGTGCGCGGTGAATCTTGGGGAATCTATACATGCCATCACAACCTGCTTAAGGAATTTGGAGAGGATTGTATACTTAGCAACGTACCCTCCAGCGACGTGGGCAGACTAAGAGCACAATTATATTTACGCGGTGGCTTGGGGTCCACATCGCCGTGCCTTGGATGCCACAGATACATCAGCTCTTGTCTTTACCAGCACTTGTAACATGAAATGGTAAACGGAGACCTTATCATTCGATTCTTTATAGGTGTTTGAATTCTCTCCCGCCGACAGCCATCGCTCCAAATGACAACCGAGAGTTTAGGGTCAGGTCATGTGATTACTTCGGTTATCTTGATAATAGATAGAGAAAACAGAATCATAAAGGCAATATTACCTAACCGACCTGTGACAGAAGCTAGGATCTCTGCAGGTGGATTAGATGGAGGTTGGCGTTCCTGACCGTGGCGCATTCACGGGCCGCCCAAGGTCGGGCGCATAGGGTCGCATCCTGGTTACGACAGTCGGTCCACAGTCAGCCCAGCTGTTCTTCATCCACCTTTTAGGGTTGGTCGATGAAATGGATACTTGGCTCTGGCTAGGGTATATATATATATATATATATATATATATATATATATATATATATATATATATATTCTTTTCTTTCTTTTAAACTATTCGCCATTTCCCGCGTTAGCGAGGTAGCGTTAAGAACAGAGGACTGGGCCTTTTTTGGAATATCCTCACCTGGCCCCCTCTGTTCCTTCTTTTGGAAAATGAAAAAAAAAAAAACGTGAGGGGAGGATTTCCAGCCCCCCGCTCCCTCCCCTTTTAGTCGCCTTCTACGACACGCAGGGAATACGTGGGAAGTATTCTTAATCCCCTATCCCCAGGGATATATATATATATATATATATATATATATATATATATATATATATGTGTGTGTGTGTGTGTGTATTATTTATTTATTCATACTTGATCACTTACCTACCCACACGTGAGTGCTCTGAGATACGCTGCCTGCGTACCTACGCGTGAGTACTTACGCCGACGAGAGACAGCCAACATGCAGGCAGGGCTGTCGCTGCATAGTACTGACAAAACACGTCTTGCTTGATGAATCGAACTGTTACTGTCCGCCCACAAGTGCGTTACATACTTTTGTGGATCCTGGGGTTCACTTGCACACTGATTACAGCAACATATGTGTATTTTTTTAATTTGTATTGTTTTTTTCACTCTTGCTGCATGTATGTTCTCTTATTTCTCCTGGTACTACGTTGAACATTTGTTCTTCAAAAGACCTTTGCGTGTGTGTGTGTGTGTGTGTGCTTGTAATATTCCATGGTATTCTTACATACGTGTGTTTCTTCGTCTGTTTCTTCTTTGATGTGAGGCCTTTAGAACGAAATTTCCCTTGTTCCTACAATATATTGTCTGGTGTAGGTTATCATGTACCTGTCTCTCCTGTAGTGAAGATGTAGAATTATACACGCCTAGAATTACTCTTGTTCAATAGCCTTCGGCTCTGTGTGTGAAGCGCTCCTTCGTTTGTTTTTATTATCTGTGTGAATTTCCGTTGGTTCGGTCGGTTACCATACGAGACACCGGCGTTCCATACTGCTTCGTGTCTGTGTTTGTGTGTGTGTGTGACGTGAATTTGTTCATCAATAGTTTGTGGCTTTCCTTTATTTTATATATATATATATATATATATATATATATATATATATATATATATATATATATATATATATATATATATATATATATATACATATATATATATATATGTATATATATATTTTTTTTTTTTTCCAAAAGAAGGAACAGAGAAGAGGGCCAGGTGAGGATATTCCCTCCAAGACCCAGTCCTCTGTTCTGAACGCTACCTCGCTATTGCGGGAAATAGCGAATAGTATGAACATGAACAATATATATATATATATATATATATATATATATATATATATATATATATATATATATATATATATATATATATTATCTATTTTACTTTGTCGCTGTCTCCCGCGTTAGCGAGGTAGCGCAAGGAAACAGACGAAAGAATGGCCCAACCCACCCACATACACATGTACATACACGTCCACACACGCAAATATACATACCTATATATCTCAATGTACACATGTATATACACACACAGACATATACATATATACACATGTACATAATTCATACTGTCTGCCTTTATTTATTCTCATCGCCACCTCGCCACACATGGAATAACAACCCCCTCCCCCCTCATGTGCACGAGGTAGCGCTAGGAAAAGACAACAAAGGCCCCATTCGTTCACACTCAGTCTCTAGCTGTCATGTAATAATGCACCGAAACCACAGCTCCCTTTCCACATCCAGGCCCCACAGAACTTTCTATGGTTTACCCCAGACGCTTCACATACCCTGGTTCAATCCATTGACAGCACGTCGACCCCGATATACCACATCGTATACCACATCGTTCAAATTCACTCTATTCCTTGCACGCCTTTCACCATCCTGCATGTTCAGGCTCCAATCACTCAAAATCTTTTTCACTCCATCTTTCCACCTCCAATATGGTCTCCCTCTTCTCCTCGTTTCCTCCACCTCTGACACATATATCCTCTTGGTCAATCTTTCCTCACTCATTCTCTCCATGTGACCAAACCATTTCAAAGCACCCTCTTCTGCTCTCTCACCCACACTCTTTTTATTTCCACACATCTCTCTTACCCTTACATTGCTTACTCGATCAAACCACCTCACACCACATATTGTCCTCAAACATCTCATTTCCAGCACATCCACCCTCCGGCGCACAATTCTATCCATAGCCCACGCCTCGCAACCATACAACATTCTTGGAACCACTATTCCTTCAAACATAAGCATTTTTGCTTTCCGAGATAATGTTCTCGACTTCCAAACATTCTTCAAGGCTCCCAGAATTTTCGCCCCCTCCCCCACCCTATGGTTCACTTCCGCTTCAATGGTTCTATCCGCTGCCAAATCCACTCCCAGATATCTAAAACACTTTACTTCCTCCAGTTTTTCTCCATTCAAACTTACCTCCCAATTGACTTGACCCTCAACCCTACTGTACCTAATAACCTTGCTCTTATTCACATTTACTCTTAACTTTCTTCTTTCACACACTTTACTAAACTCAGTCACCAGCTTCTGCAGTTTCTCACATGAATCAGCCACCAGCGCTGTATCATCAGCGAACAACAGCTGACTCACTTCCCAAGCTCTCTCATCCACAACAGACTGCATACTTGCCCCTCTTTCCAAAACTCTTGCATTCACCTCCCTAACAGCCCCATCCATAAACAAATTAGACAACCATGGAGACATCACACAACCCTGCCGCAAACCTACATTCACTGAGAACCAATCACTTTCCTTTCTTCCTACACGTACACATGCCTTACATCCTCGATAAAAACTTTTCACTGCTTCTAACAACTTGCCTCCCACACCATATATTCTTAATACCTTCCACAGAGCATCTCTATCAACTCTATCATATGCCTTCTCAGATCCATAAATGCTACATACAAATCCATTTGCTTTTCTAAGTATTTCTCACATACATTCTTCAAAGCAAACACCTGATCCACACATCCTCTACCACTTCTGAAACCACACTGCTCTTCCCCAATCTGATGCTCTGTACATGCCTTCACCCTCTCAATCAATACCCTCCCATGTAATTTACCAGGAATACTCAACAAACTTATACCTCTGTAATTTGAGCACTCACTCTTATCCCCTTTGCCTTTGTACAATGGCACTATGCACGCATTCCGCCAATCCTCAGGCACCTCACCATGAATTATCCATAAATTAGATAACTTTACCAACCAGTCAACAATACAGTCACCCCCTTTTTTAATAAATTCCACTTCAATACCATCCAAACCTGCTGCCTTGCCGGCTTTCATCTTCCGTAAAGCTTTTACTACCTCTTCTCTATTTACCAAATCATTTTCCCTAACCCTCTCACTTTGCACACCACCTCGACCAAAATACCCTATATCTGCCACTCTATCATCAAACACATTCAACAAACCTTCAAAATACTCACTCCATCTCCTTCTCACGTCACCACTACTTGATATCACCTCCCCATTAGCCCCCTTCACTGAAGTTCCCATTTGCTCCCTTGTCTTACGCACTTTATTTACCTCCTTCCAAAACATCTTTTTCTCCCTAAAATTTAATGATACTCTCTCTCACCCCAACTCTCATTTGCCCTCTTTTTCACCTCTTGCACCTTTCTCTTGACCTCCTGCCTCTTTCTTTTATACATCTCCCACTCATTTGCATTTTTTTCCGTGCAAAAATCGTCCAAATGCCTCTCTCTTCTCTTTAACTAATAATCTTACTCCATCATCCCACCACTCACTACCCTTTCTAATCAACCCACCTCCCACGCTTCTCATGCCACAAGCATCTTTTGCGCAAGCCATCACTGATTCCCTAAATACATCCCATTCCTCCCCCTCTCAACTTACCTCCTTTGTTTTCACCTTTTTCCATTCTCTACTCAGTCTCTCCTGGTACTTCCTCACACAGGTCTCCTTCCCAAGCTCACTTACTCTCACCACTCTCTTCACCCCAACATTCTGTCTTCTTTTCTTAAAACCTCTACAAATCTTCACCTTCGCCTCCACAAGATAATGATCAGGCATCCCTCCAGTCGCGCCTCTCAGTACATTAACATCCAAAAGTCTCTCTTTCGCGCGCCTATCAATTAACACGTAATCCAATAACGCTCTCTGGCCATCTCTCCTACTTACATACGTATATTTATGTATATCTCGCTTTTTAAACCAGGTATTCCCAATCACCAGTCCTTTTTCAGCACATAATTCTACAAGCTCTTCACCATTTCCATTTACAACACTGAACACCCCATGTATACCAATTATTCCCTCAACTGCCACATTACTCACCTTTGCATTCAAATCACCCATCACTATAACCCGGTCTTGTGCATCAAAACCACTAACACATTCATTCAGCTGCTCCCAAAACACTTGCCTCTCATGATCTTTTTTCTCATGCCCAGTTGCATATGCACCAATAATCACCCATCTCTCCAGCAACCCTCCCCTCCTTGTAATTTAATTTTCTAAAAGGGGAAACAGAGGGAGTCACGCGGGGAGTGCTCATCATCCTCGAAGGCTCAGATTGGGGTGTCTAAATGTGTGTAGATGTAACCAAGATGAGAAAAAAGGAGAGATAGGTTGTATGTTTGAGGAAAGGAACCTGGATGTTTTGGCTCTGAGTGAAACGAAGCTCAAGGGTAAAGGGGAAGAGTGGTTTGGGAATGTCTTGGGAGTAAAGTCAGGGGTTAGTGGAAGGACAAGAGCAAGGGAAGGAGTAGCACTACTCCTGAAACAGGAGTTGTGGGAGTGCGTGATAGAGTGTAAGAAAGTAAATTCTAGATTGATATGGGTAAAACTGTAAGTTGATGGAGAGAGATGGGTGATTATTGGTGCATATGCACCTGGGCATGAGAAAAAAGATCATGAGAGGCAAGTGTTTTGGGAGCAGCTGAATGAATGTGTTAGTGGTTTTGATGCACAAGACCGGGTTATAGTGATGGGTGATTTGAATGCAAAGGTGAGTAATGTGGCAGTTGAGGGAATAATTGGTATACATGGGGTGTTCAGTGTTGTAAATGGAAATGGTGAAGAGCTTGTAGAATTATGTGCTGAAAAAGGATTGGTGATTGGGAATACCTGGTTTAAAAAGCGAGATATACATAAATATACGTATGTAAGTAGGAGAGATGGCCAGAGAGCGTTATTGGATTACGTGTTAATTGATAGGCGCGCGAAAGAGAGACTTTTGGATGTTAATGTACTGAGAGGCGCGACTGGAGGGATGCCTGATCATTATCTTGTGGAGGCGAAGGTGAAGATTTGTAGGGGTTTTAAGAAAAGAAGACAGAATGTTGGGGTGAAGAGAGTGGTGAGAGTAAGTGAGCTTGGGAAGGAGACCTGTGTGAGGAAGTAGAAGGCGACTAAAAGGGGAGGGAGCGGGGGGCTGGAAATCTTCCCGTCTTTTTTTTTTTTTTTTTTAAGGAAGGAACAGAGAAGGGGGCCGTGTAAGTCCTCTGTTCTTAACGCTACCTCGCTGAGGCGGGAAATGGCGAATAGTATGAAAGAAAGAATATATATATATATATATATATATATATATATATATATATATATATATATATATATATATATATATATATATATATATATAATACCTTAACCAGGTATCCATTTCAACGACAATTTCTTCCATCACTGTGGTAGTGTCTCTGTCCATGGTGTATTAAACATTGCCGTGGTATCTGTCCGTCTCCCTTCCCTGGGTGAGGTGGTTCTCTGGGGGGCCACAAGGCGGATAAACCCGTTACCGGCCACATTGTTACACTGGTCATGGCGTTGGGCTGTCCTGCAGCGCCAGCAGGGTTGATGGCTGGCTGGCTGGCTCGCACATGAACGTTCCCTGCTCTGCCTCCGCCACCACCACCACCTCTCGTCTCGTCCTCCTGTATTATCGCAGAGTGAGCGTGGGCCCGCATCCCGTCGTGTTCATTAATAAGAAAATACTCGTTATCTCCTCTTCAGTTCATGATGGAGTGGTTTTTTTTTTATTTGTTCGTATGGCCGGCATGGTTTCATCACTTCTGGGTTGTGTTTGGCTGAGAGAGAGAGAGAGAGAGAGCGAGAGAGAGAGAGAGAGAGAGAGAGAGAGAGAGAGAGAGAGAGAGAGAGAGAGAGAGAGATGGTGTGTGTGTTTGTGTGCGTTGACTGGTTTCGGGATGTTAATTGCACTGTATAGGAGAGAGTTTTACGATCTTGTTTATTTAGTATGGGTAAGGTTTTTACTGGTTTCTAAGAGAAGGGTTTATATATTCCTGTTTCGTAGGAGAGAGAGACAGTTTGAGCAGGGTGGATTTGTACGCTTGGTTTATGACGGAAAATTTATACCTGTGTTGCTGTGTGAGGACTGTATGGTCGTTCTTGTTTTTACACGTGTATGTGTGTTTTCATATGTGTCTTTGTGTGTAACTAACGTCTTCTTTTTTTTATCCATTTGTATTTAACCATTTCGTATGGTGAGGGGAGGGAGGGAGGTCAACGCTCATGGGGGTCCTATCTCTCGAACTTTCGCTTTCAAAAACAACTTTTTTGTTTTCACATTTCTGTAGACTGTCCACTGCCACAGTTTCGTCACCCACATGACTCCCTCCATCCACTGCTCGTATGCAGTGTGAGAATTTATTTTCATATCAATATGTTCTTCCTTCTTGTCGTGGTTTGGCCTCTGGCAGCTCTATCTTTTCCTTCTTGCGAAGAACAGCAGTTCATTCTTGTCATCACACTGTTTGAGAACACTTAAAGTATGTTTTCGTCACCCGTTACTCTTCTCTCCTCCATGGTGTATAGATTTAGGGCCTCTCGACCTCTCACTTTCTTCCATGGTGTATAGATTTTTGGCCTCTCGACCTCTCGCTTCAACTCGCCTCCCTTATTTCTGGTGACGTATTTTGTTAACCATTGTGCTTTTGTAAGTGGCGATGACCAAAATTTTGGAAAAGCATATTCTCGTTTTGGCCTGACGTTAAAGTGTGAATAGTTTCCTGAACATTTCCTTCCCTTACGAACTTTCGTTCAAGCCTTCTCGTGCTATTTACCGGCAGACAGTGTTTCATTTTTGCTTTCTCTTAAGATTGGGTTATGGCAACGGGTTTGTTAAATACATGTGTCGACTACCAAAAGTCCCTTTCCCACACAGATTCTTGCAACTTACCTCAACTCAGATGATATTTATATCGAGGTCCACTATCTCCATTGACATCCTCGGTTCTTAGGGTGTGCGAGGGTTGAATTTTTGAATTACGAATGAGATCGGCGTTAGTTTGTCAAGGTCATCTTGTGAGCTGATGCATGCGTTCTCCTTACTCGCTTCATTTTCCACGTAGCCTTCCACGCTCATCATCCCCAGACATGTTCGCGTCCAGACCTTCTGGGAAGTCATTGGCTGAGATCAAGAAGAGCAGTGGTCCCAGCACGAGCCCTGTGGCACCCCCCGACGCCAACTCATTTCGAGAAGGTTCCCTCTGACACGCGACCTTTGTGTCTTTTTCTACTCCAGGTACTTTTCCGTCCCTCGAGGAGGTCTCCCCTCTATTCCCACCTGAGGATCCAGCTTCTTCAACACCCCCTGTGTAGGGTACAGTGTCAAATGCTTTCCGGAAAGATAATTTTGCGTAGACAGAAATTGGACCAACAATCTTGATATGAATCAGTTCTTGAGATGTGTGTATCTACCTGTTTGTACACTGTAGATTTAGAAGAAGAGGTGGTATGATAGATAATGCTTATTAGATTAATTGAATGGTTGTATGGCCATGTCAAACTTTGCATATAATTTACACATGAAATTTTATAGTGTTGCGTATAGAGTCCTACTTTGGCATTTTGAATTGAATGAGACATTACCAGTTTTAGTTTCACTGTGCGTTGAGCTTTAGTTATGATGGCGTCATTGTCACTTTGTGTTCATAGAGGCTCTGGTAATGATGATGTCATTGTCATTATGACAACGATGTTGTCAGCACCACTATGTTGATATATGCGCTAGTGATGATGGTGTACTTAGCCCCTCAGGTTTTAGCGCGCTTTCTGACTGGCAGATTTTTCAGATAATATTTTTTTTCCCCAGTCCACACACTTGACACCTTGTGTCGTCATGGGAATCACAACCCTCCCGCCGACCCCGGGTAGGATGTGTAAGCGACGCCTTGAATCCCTCATTACCGGGACTCGACCATCTCTCTCTCTCTCTCTCTCTCTCTCTCTCTCTCTCTCTCTCTCTCTCTCTCTCTCTCTCTCTCTCTCTCTCTCTATCTCTATCTATCTATCTATCTCTCTCTCTCTCTCTATCTATCTATCTATCTGTATATCTATCCATCTAACTCTCTCTCTCTCTCTCTCTCTCTCTCTCTCTCTCTCTCTCTCTCTCTCTCTCTCTCTCTCTCTCTCTCTCTCTCTCTCATATGCTTGCTCAACCATCCTGACTGTTGTTCCATTGTTACTGAACCATTGTCCTGTTCAGGTGTAGTTTCCTGGACGATTGTGTGCGTGTGTGTCTGTATTTGTATGTGTGTGTGTGTGTGTGTGTGTGTGTGTGTGTGTGTGTGTGTGTGTGTGTGTGTTCAAGTTCGCGATATAAAACTTTAGAATGTGTCGCCATCTGTTTGTGACGTAGAGTCGCCTTGTACCAGCAAAGTCTTGGCTGGGCGGCTGCATGCTCCCGCCCACACCACCCACCCATCCCCCACATACACACACACACACACACAAACCTATCTACACATGCCGCCCACAGCCGACCACTTGCCTACACACACCCCTGGCACAACGAGCCAACTACGAACCACCTCCCCACAATCCACACTTAACCGCCCACATGTCCCGCCTAACCTCTCCCACGTACAGCATCCTGGCCACGGTCACCCCACCCACCTGCACACACACACCCCGAAAGCCGGGCCGCTGCCTGCTCCTCCTCCCCCAGCGTAGCAGGTGCAGGCAGGCGGGTCTGGCGGCTCATGATATGACCAGAGCGTTTGGTGAAGGGTGGTGCTGCCTCCTCCTCCGCCTGCCCTGTCCTTCCCGCCTTCATCCTCCCCAGCGTCACCGGGAGGAAGGGGGAGTTATTGAGGGCCACGTCGGCCGCCGCCCATCACTGAATCTCCTCCTCCACTCGGACCACCACCCACCCTCCACCCTTCCCTCCCTCCAAAGCGCCCGTGGCAGGTGTATCAGCGGGAGCTACTCTCTCTCTCTCTCTCTCTCTCTCTCTCTCTCTCTCTCTCTCTCTCTCTCTCTCTCTCTCTCTCTCTCTCTCTCTCTCTCTCTCTCCCCTCCGCTGCATCTTAACGGGTCGAGCAACGGTCATCGCCGGTGTCGAACGGACCAGCGGACGGACAGGAGCCTAGCTCATACCACTGCAGAGCGGCGGCAGCAAAAGCAGCAGCAGCGAGTTTAACTAGAGTTAAAGAGAAGGGAGGGACGGAGGGAGGGAATGAGGCGACAAGGTTGCATTCGTGGCGTGGCACTGGAGGCTACACACTGATCACGTGATACTACAGGGGGGAGAGAGAGAGAGAGAGAGAGAGAGGAGTGAGTCTGTTGGTACATTAGAGAGAGAGAGAGAGAGAGAGAGAGAGAGAGAGAGAGAGAGAGAGAGAGAGAGAGAGAGGTAAGAAGGGAGTGGAAGGATGTGTTTGAATTGGATAAAGAGATCTTCAACTGGTAGGATAACTAGTGTGTGTGTGTTGTTAAGGGGGTTGTGTTGGTGTATGCCAGAGGACGTGGTGTAGAATTAGGAGCCTCCTCTCTCTCTCTCTCTCTCTCTCTCTCTCTCTCTCTCTCTCTCTCTCTCTCTCTCTCCCGAGGGAGGGGAGTCTTTATTTCCACTCCTTTCTGATGTGATGATCGCAATAGCATGGCAGAGGAGAACGTATGTATCACCTGGTGCTCGACAGATAGGGCGCGCTGACGATATTGCTATCTATCGTAGCGAGGTGCGATATAAATGACTGTGAGAGTGTGTTTTTGTGTGGGCGAGTTAGGCCTTTTTGCTCCCGTCCGCCTCTGGCGCTATTTCCAGCATGAGCGAGATAGCGTCCAGAACAGATGAATGAGCCATAGAGGTTTGAAAGATCCTCATTTGGGTCCTTCCTCTGTTCCTTCTTTTGGGAAGTATATACAGGAGGGGAAGATTTCCAGCCCCTCCCCTGCTCCCGATCCCTCTTAGTCGCCGGTTTTTACGACACGCGAGAGATACGTGGGTAGTATTATTGCTTCCCTATCCCCAGGGAGGATAGTATTTGATATATGTATATATATATATATATATATATATATATATATTCCCATGAGTCCACGGGGAAAATGAAACACGGAAAGTTCCCAAGTGCACTTTCGTGTAATAATCACATCATCACGGGAGACACAAGAGAGAAATATAAGTCACTTGATATACATCGAAGAGACGAAGCTAGGACGCCATTTGGTAAACATATATATATATATTTCTTTCGTCTGTTTCCTTTCGCTACCTCGCAAACGCGGGAGACAGCGACAAAGCAAAATATATATATATATATATATATATATATATATATATATATATATATATATATATATATGCAGTCTGTTGGGGATGAGAGGGCCTGGGAAATGTGAGAGTTGCTGTTCGCCGATGATACAGCACAGGCGGCTGTTCCAAGTGAGAAACTGCAGAAGTTGGTGACTGAGTTTGGAAAAAATGTGAAAGGAGAAAGTTGAGAGTAAATGTGAGTAAGAGCAAGGTTATTAGGTTAAGGAGGGTTGAGGGACAAGTTAATTGTGATGGGGGATAGGGGATAGGGGAGAAAGAATACTTCCCACGTATTCCCTGCGTGTCGTAGAAGGCGACTAAAAGGGGAGGGAGCGGGAGGCTGGAAATCCTCCCCTCTCACTTTTTTTTTTAATTTTCCAAAAGAGGGAACAGAGAAGGGGCCCAGGTGAGGATATTCCCTCAAGGGCCCAGTCCTCTGTTCTCAACGCTACCTCGCTAATGCGGGAAATGGCGAATAGTATGAAAGAAAGAATATATATATATATATATATATATATATATATATATATATATATATATATATATATATATATATATATATGTTTATATATATGTGTGTGTGTGTGTGTATTAGCCAATGATATGCGGGGATGAACGGAGTTGGGAACTAGAAAAAGTGGCGCGACGTGTGAGCCGCTTAGAAGTCTCTCGTTACGACAACGGTTTGGCCGTCGGCCAACTGTGCTCCTGCTCTGATGACGTCCGTGTGAGTGAACACTTTGATTGGTTACGTTTGGAGTATGTGAATGACTCTTCTCCCTAGATATGTGACGTGTTGTGGTATTCAGGAAATCTATAAGTGAATTTCTAAGGTTTGTATAGCGTTTGAGTAGTTCGCTGTGCGGGATGAGAGCTTGGTTTACTGGGCGGGAGGACGAACACTAGATAGATTATAGAATTGTTGTCCTGTAAACAGTCCACATTTTTATATTCCAATCAGTATTTTCTCTGCCTTTTTTTCTTACTAGACTCATTTCTCGGACTCGTTTCTCGGGCTCTCTGTGCCTTTCAGTCGCTAGCCGTGCCCCCCGACATATGATATATATCTCCATAGTAGAACATCCCTACGTTCTCTAGCTTATGATATGTTGCGTTAAACTATGTAACACTTTCCTGGTCTCTTCCATCCACGCCAGAGGTCACCCACGTCCTAACCCCTTATTATTGATTTTACATAACCTTTTGTGCGGTAGTCTGTAAACTGCCTGGAATTTCCCTTTTTTGGCTCTCTTTAAGGAACACAGGAATATCGGGTTTCGATCCGGGGGGTAGTGGAAAAGGCAATTATTTGACTTAAGGATACAGTGTCATTGGCCACCAAGGTAGGAAACTTACGCAAGGGATAACATGTTGAAATCCACTTAATTAAGATTGTAATGAAAAGGAGCATTACTGAAAACTCTTGATTTATTGGCCATTGCTTTTCAAGGTAATGTACCGCTGAATTAGAATGGAGGAAATGTGATCGGTGGTTGGGAGGAGAATCAAGTTAAAAAAAAAAGCTGTGTGAGAGGGGCTGTTACTGGGAAAGTTCTGGATTCCTGGCCATTTCCCCAAGCCGGTGGACGGAACCTGATCGGGAGGCTGATTTTCTGTGGGAGTCGTCAA
The DNA here is from genome assembly GCF_036320965.1 of Panulirus ornatus. Classification (NCBI taxonomy): domain Eukaryota; kingdom Metazoa; phylum Arthropoda; class Malacostraca; order Decapoda; family Palinuridae; genus Panulirus; species Panulirus ornatus. The sequence goes on from NC_092279.1 coordinate 4,609,819, forward strand.
CGCTGGGGAACGCAGACTGTGCAGCAGTGTGCTAGGCTGCGCTGGGACTGGCAGTGCTGGGGTGGCTAGCGTGTCCCAGAAGGCCCGGATGGGAACCTCAAACACAAGACCGCCATCTGTAAGCCTCTCCCGGCGAACCGATGGCAAGGTCAGTCGGGATGTGGAGCCCCGTTACTATAATGACGCAAAACTTCACTACCTTACGTTGCGGGGAATATATCCAGCCAGACGCAGGTGAAGAACAGTCGCTTCTGGTGACCCGCAAACCCCAGCCAACCGTGGTTACGGATCACTCGAGTGATGACTAGGCATGGCCGGTGCACACGCTTCCCAAGCGCACTCAAGTGCAGACAGACGTGCTTCTTGACAGTCTGGTTACGTGAGAGGCATGCAGCGGGAGAGAGAGAGACAGACAGACAGACAGACAGACAGAGAGGCTTTTCTGTTTTTAGCCTAGTGGTCGTAAGTGGATTGGACGATTCCCGGGTAATTACTATTGATGTGATGCCACTGTACTGTACTAGAATTTGACTTATTTACTGGTGTTACACAGTGACACTCTGTTATATTGGCTCAGGCAAATGTTTTCCTACTGAACTTTTAATAAGAGTCTCTTTTCTTTGTGGTCATTCGTATGTATTAAGTCTCTCCGCAGTTTGTTTTCCTATATTGTGGATCTCTTGTTAACCGTTATGGGGAAACCTATTTATATCCATGGCTATGTCAGCTTGTTCCCCTCATTACGTACTGTACTATTCCTATCCGTTGAAGATGTGAAGCTCACATGAGGCTTTGTGCATGTAGCTAGCACACAGCCACTCGCAAATGTTATTACATAATGCAGGCATCTCAAGTTATAGTGGATGGGGTCCGTTTTCTCTCGCGAATAAACATTTGAAATCTGATCCTCTTTGTTCCTCACTGAGTATTACAAAGGTGTTTTTGATCTCGTCTCTCGCTGTTCTCTCTACCAGCTCCCCACATGAATTTTAGAAAATGTAATCACATCCCTTCGTCTCCAGTTACTGAGTTCATCAGTGAACTGACTTTCAGTTCGTCTTTTTTATGCTCGGACATATCAGTTTCTCTGCCTTTCAGGTACCTTCAAGTGTCCTGCAGTGGCTCTTCTGTCTCTACACCCCTGATTTGAGGTCCCTCCCCAGGGTACAAAACTAATCACTTTCACTGAAATGCCTCGACGTATAATGTGGTCTCCCGGACTCCCGCTCCATCAAACCCCATGTTGCTACACTTCTTTTGTGCGTTGAAGGATCTGTTGATGAAAAGGTTCTTATATCAATCGCAAGGACTCTACTTTATGTCTGTATGTTGCTATTAAATGATATATGGTGTATTGTTGATATGGATTTATTAGAAAAATACTTAATAATATTAGTACGGCATCAGTTGATGTCGGGTTTGTTGAGTCGTAGGCTCGGACAGTTGCCTAAACGAACATAGCGTAGTATTCTTATCCAAATCTCCTCCTTTGACTATTTTCATCCTATCAGGAAAGAAACCACTGGTATAGTAATTAGATAATTTTCATAGTCCTGATTTACCTTTTCTTGTGTAGGAAAACCAAAGTGAATTATTGAGTTTATAAACTATATGGAAACGTTGTAGTGGTCTTGAGTTGTCACTCAACTTTCTCACTCCATTCACAAGACGACCGATGTTCCTTGCACTTGCTGTGCCAACTTTCCAGAGGAAAAGCACTTTCTGGGCCCAGTTTAGCATGGTTATCTCTTGTCACTTACTCTGGTAATGCAGAATCTCATTACTGTAGCTGAGAGTGGAATAGAACTTGGTTTATCTCCGTTTTCGTAACCATGCATGTGTGTGTGTGTAAACATCCTTCTGAATTCTTCACAGTTTATTTCTTCAGACTAACGTAACCTTTAATGTCTTCCTTGTGTATTTCTAATCCTCAGTTTTCTCCCATGCATATCATGATGTTACTGTAGATCAGAAAGCATAATATAATGTCTTTGGAGATCATGTTATGCAGATATTTTTGTTATATTGTTCTTTCCTGTATTTTATTTATTGGTATCTTGTTCTCTGAATAGTGAGTAATGTAACCCATCTTTAAGCAGATCTACAAACACTCTTCCCTTAAGCAAGAAAATTGTTTTCTGTATGAATTTTGCTAAGTATGCCTGTTCCCCTACTACACTCCTATTTTAATGATATACACCTGGTGAAGTCTTCGGGTGTCTCCTACCCCCACAGCCCAGGCTGGGCCCAGGTTTCTGAATTAGGTCGTTTGATGGACCACAAGCTGTAGAAGCCGCAGCCCTCATGGCCATCGTAGCCCGCCCACAGCCTGGCTGGTCTGCTAGCATACCGTGTAGGTAAACTTACTCTAACGTGCATCCCATGGTGTTGAAGAGTCTTGGGGCCCCAGATGTTTGAGGGTGTTCTTATCTGCATATTACACCTTTGGATTTCATGGAGAGAATTTTTCAAAGTCTCCCATACCTGTCTTGCCAAGTAGGATGTTATTTCTGGGTGTAAGTTTGGGAAACGTACCTTCTAGGATTTTCCTGGTGGTTTTACCACAAACTTTTATCTACATTCTCTCTCTCTCTCTCTCTCTCTCTCTCTCTCTCTCTCTCTCTCTCTCTCTCTCTCTCTCTCTCTCTCTCTCTCTCTCTCTCTCTCTCGGTAGTTGGTGGTAGGCAGCCACAGATCACGAAGTTCTCCCTTTAGGGTGCCGACAGGATTAATGACGGCTTGCTCAGTGATCCAGCACTTCATTGGCTGTAAAGTTTCACTCCTTGGCTTAGGTTGCTGTCATTACTTTCTGCCTGGCCCACTTGTGAGCTGCTGGCTATCACTTTACAAAACAGACATAAGTGCTCCCCATCTCGCATTTAAAACACTTGATTCACACGACTCGTTCTTCGTATCTAGAAACTATCTAGAAAAGATGTAAAGAAGTATTAATTTTATGCAAGGGTGTTAGATCATTGGAATAGACCAAGCAATATGGTGAATGCCAACAGTTTGCCGTGGTGTAAATGGCTATTTGATGCACAGAAGGTGCGTGAGATAAGGCCCCCATGAATGGCTACCAGCAGTGCTCCAGTGTTGTTACTACACAGGTAAATATTTAGCGATTGCTTTGTGTTTTTCATGAGCAACCACGATTTAGCCAGAACATAACATGAAATTAAGAGAGAAATGTCTTTTAGAAGTAAAAAAAATTACTTTGTGTAGAGTAAGAGTGGTGCTGACAATATAACAGTACGAATAGATAACTGTAAATAGATTGTTGACCATAGGTTGATGTGATATCTGTCCGGCAAGATTGCAATCACACTAGGCTTTCTAAAAGCAGTAACTCGTCACTTTGGGTAACTAAAGCAGTAACTACATAACTGACCAACTTCAGTTTTTATGTTTTTTTAAGTGTCCTTGTTTACAACTGCAATTTTATGAATGATGCTTTTATGGATTTTCAACAAAATCTTGTCATTTTTTAAACATTTTAATGACCTTGTTGAATTGCAAAACTGATAATCTCCTTTTTTTATGTTTCAGGTTTGATCCATTCCAAGTTTTTGAAGTAAGTATAAAATTGCTTCGTAATATATATATATATATATATATATATATATATATATATATATATATATATATATATATATATAATAAAAATAAAATAATTTATATATATATATATTTTTTTTTTTTCCGCTGTCTCCCGCGTTTGCGAGGTAGCGCAAGGAAATAGACGAAAGAAATAGCCCAACCCACCCCCATACACATGTATATACATACGTCCACACACGCAAATATACATACCTACACAGCTTTCCATGGTTTACCCCAGACGCTTCACATGCCCTGATTCAATCCACTGACACCACGTCAACCCCGGTATACCACATCGATCCAGTTCACTCTATTCCTTGCCCTCCTTTCACCCTCCTGCATGTTCAGGCCCCGATCACACAAAATCTTTTTCACTCCATCTTTCCACCTCCAATTTGGTCTCCCACTTCTCGTTCCCTCCACCTCCGACACATATATCCTCTTGGTCAATCTTTCCTCACTCATTCTCTCCATGTGCCCAAACCATTTCAGAACACCCTCTTCTGCTCTCTCAACCACGCTCTTTTTATTTCCACACATCTCTCTTACCCTTACGTTACTTACTCGATCAAACCACCTCACACCACACATTGTTCTCAAACATCTCCTTTCCAGCACATCCATCCTCCTGCGCACAACTCTATCCATAGCCCACGCCTCGCAACCATACAACATTGTTGGAACCACTATTCCTTCAAACATACCCATTTTTGCTTTCCGAGATAATGTTCTCGACTTCCACACATTCTTCAAGGCTCCCAGGATTTTCGCTCCCTCCCCCACCCTATGATCCACTTCCACTTCCGCTTCTTTTGCTCCATTCAAACTTACCTCCCAATTAACTTGACCCTCAACCCTACTGTACCTAATTACCTTGCTCTTATTCACATTTACTCTTAACTTTCTTCTTTCACACACTCTACCAAACTCAGTCACCAGCTTCTTCAGTTTCTCACATGAATCAGCCACCAGCGCTGTATCATCAGCGAACAACAACTTACTTCCCAAGCTCCCCCATCCCCAACAGACTTCATACTTGCCCCTCTTTCCAAAACTCTTACATTCATCTCCCTAACAACCCCATCCATAAACAAATTAAACAACCATGGAGACATCACACACACCCCTGCCGCAAACCTACATTCACTGAGAACCAATCACTTTCCTCTCTTCCTACACGTACACATGCCTTACACCCTCGATAAAAACTTTTCACTGCTTCTAACAGCTTGCCTCCCACACCATATATTCTTAATACCTTCCACAGAGCATCTCTATCAACTCTATCATATGCCTTCTCCAGATCCATAAATGCTACATACAAATCCATTTGCTTTTCTAAGTATTTCTCACATACATTCTTCAAAGCAAACACCTGATCCACACATCCTCTACCACTTCTGAAACCACGCTGCTCTTCCCCAAGCTGATGCTCTGTATATATATATATATATTTTTTTTTTTTTTTTTTTTTTTTCATACTATTCGCCATTTCCCGCGATAGCGAGGTAGCGTTATGAACAGAGGACTGGGCCTTTGAGGGAATATCCTCACCTGGCCCTCTTCTCTGTTCCTTCTTTTGGAAAATTAAAAAAAAAAAAAATGAGAGGGGAGGATTTCCAGCCCCCCGCTCCCTTCCCTTTTAGTCGCCTTCTACGACACGCAGGGAATACGTGGGAAGTATTCTTTCTCCCCTATCCCCAGGGAATATATATATATATATATATATATATATATATATATATATATATATATATATATATATATACTTATATCCACAAATATTATTACAATTACTAATAATATACAATCCCAGTAGCAGGAAAAGATGTGGGGAACGGAGCTGCTTCATACAAACATTCTATCATTATACATAAGTATACATAATGTGTCCCTATGGAGAGGAAAATGTACGTGATCACATTCTGCTGTCCTTTAAATGAGTACTGGTTTATCTGTGCTTATATAGATTAAACAGTAAGGCCAGTGGTATATGAAGGATCTGGTGATCCTAGAGGCCAAATTATTCTTGTACTCCAAACCATGGGTGATTAATGAAAATGTGGTGAGATACACAGAATATATATAAAGATATCAATCAATTGACAAATGTGGCAAAAAAAAATATCTGCGAGTACTGTAATGCAATACGCTTGATGGCAACTCTAAGAGACTGGGTGGGCTGGAGATCTATTAAAAGAAAGATAACTAACTCAAGAGGAGTCGGATGTCCTCAATTCTAAGTGTCCCTCAAAGCATCAGGACCCGCATATATATATATATATATATATATACACGAGTACGTGTAGGAAGAGAGGAAAGTGATTGGTTCTCAGTGAATGTAGGTTTGCGGCAGGGGTGTGTGATGTCTCCATGGTTGTTTAATTTGTTTATGGATGGGGTTGTTAGGGAGGTGAAAGCAAGAGTTTTGGAAAAAGGGGCAAGTATGAAGTCTGTTGGGGATGAGAGAGCTTGGGAAGTGAGTCAGTTGTTGTTCGCTGGTCATACAGCGCTGGTGGCTGATTCATGTGAGAAACTGCAGAAGCTGGTGACTGAGTTTGGTAAAGTGTGTGAAAGAAGAAAGTTAAGAGTAAATGTGAATAAGAGCAAGGTAATTAGGTACAGTAGGGTTGAGGGTCAAGTTAATTGGGAGGTAAGTTTGAATGGAGCAAAACTGGAGGAAGTAAAGTGTTTTAGATATCTGGGAGTGGATCTGGCAGTGGATGGAACCATGGAAGCGGAAGTGGATCATAGGGTGGAGGAGGGGGCGAAAATCCTGGGAGCCTTGAAGAATGTGTGGAAGTCGAGAGCATTATCTCGGAAAGCAAAAATGGGTATGTTTGAAGGAATAGTGGTTCCAACATTGTTGTATGGTTGCGAGGCGTGGGCTATGGATAGAGTTGTGCGCAGGAGGATGGATGTGCTGGAAATGAGATGTTTGAGGACAATGTGTGGTGTGAGGTGGTTTGATCGAGTAAGTAACGTAAGGGTAAGAGAGATGTGTGGAAATAAAAAGAGCGTGGTTGAGAGAGCAGAAGAGGGTGTTTTGAAATGGTTTGGGCACATGGAGAGAATGAGTGAGGAAAGATTGACCAAGAGGATATATGTGTCGGAAGTGGAGGGAACGAGGAGAAGTGGGAGACCAAATTGGAGGTGGAAAGATGGAGTGAAAAAGATTTTGTGTGATCGGGGCCTGAACATGCAGGAGGGTGAAAGGAGGGCAAGGAATAGAGTGAATTGGATCGATGTGGTATACCGGGGTTGACGTGGTGTCAGTGGATTGAATCAGGGCATGTGAAGCGTCTGGAGTAAACCATGGAAAGCTGTGTAGGTATGTATATTTGCGTGTGTGGACGTATGTATATACATGTGTATGGGGGTGGGTTGGGCCATTTCTTTCGTCTGTTTCCTTGCGCTACCTCGCAAACGCGGGAGACAGCGACAAAGCAAAAAAAAAAAAAAAAATATATATATATATATATATATATATATATATATATATATATATATATATATATATATTTTGCTTTGTCGCTGTATATATATATATATATATATATATATATATATATATATATATATATATATATTTTTTTTTTTTTTTTTTTTTTTTTTTTTTTCATACTTTGTCGCTGTCTCCCGCGTTTGCGAGGTAGCGCAAGGAAACAGACGAAAGAAATGGCCCAAACCCCCCCCCCCCCCCCCCCCCATACACATGTACATACGTCCACACACGCAAATATACATACCTACACAGCCTTCCATGGTTTACCCTAGACGCTTCACATGCCTTGATTCAATCCACTGACAGCACGTCAACCCCTGTATACCACATCGCTCCAATTCACTCTATTCCTTGCCCTCCTTTCACCCTCCTGCTTGTTCAGGCCCCGATCACACAAAATCTTTTTCACTCCATCTTTCCACCTCCAATTTGGTCTCCCTCTTCTCCTCGTTCCCTCCACCTCCGACACATATATCCTCTTGGTCAATCTTTCCTCACTCATTCTCTCCATGTGCCCAAACCATTTCAAAACACCCTCTTCTGCTCTCTCAACCACGCTCTTTTTATTTCCACACATCTCTCTTACCCTTACGTTACTTACTCGATCAAACCACCTCACACCACACATTGTCCTCAAACATCTCATTTCCAGCACATCCATCCTCCTGCGCACATCTCTATCCATAGCCCACGCCTCGCAACCATACAACATTGTTGGAACCACTATTCCTTCAAACATACCCATTTTTGCTTTCCGAGATAATGTTCTCGACTTCCACACATTTTTCAAGGCTCCCAAAATTTTCGCCCCCTCCCCCACCCTATGATCCACTTCCGCTTCCATGGTTCCATCCGCTGACAGATCCACTCCCAGATATCTAAAACACTTCACTTCCTCCAGTTTTTCTCCATTCAAACTCACCTCCCAATTGACTTGACCCTCACCCCTACTGTACCTAATAACCTTGCTCTTATTCACATTTACTCTTAACTTTCTTCTTCCACACACTTTACCAAACTCAGTCACCAGCTTCTGCAGTTTCTCACATGAATCAGCCACCAGCGCTGTATCATCAGCGAACAACAACTGACTCACTTCCCAAGCTCTCTCATCCCCAACAGACTTCATACTTGCCCCTCTTTCCAGGACTCTTGCATTTACCTCCCTAACAACCCCATCCATAAACAAATTAAACAACCATGGAGACATCACACACCCCTGCCGCAAACCTACATTCACTGAGAACCAATCACTTTCCTCTCTTCCTACACGTACACATGCCTTACATCCTCGATAAAAACTTTTCACTGCTTCTAACAACTTTCCTCCCACACCATATATTCTTAATACCTTCCACAGAGCATCTCTATCAACTCTATCATATGCCTTCTCCAGATCCATAAATGCTACATACAAATCCATTTGCTTTTCTAAGTATTTCTCACATACATTCTTCAAAGCAAACACCTGATCCACACATCCTCTACCACTTCTGAAACCACACTGCTCTTCCCCAATCTGATGCTCTGTACATGCCTTCACCCTCTCAATCAATACCCTCCCATATAATTTACCAGGAATACTCAACAAACTTATACCTCTGTAATTTGAGCACTCACTCTTATCCCCTTTGCCTTTGTACAATGGCACTATGTACGCATTCCGCCAATCCTCAGGCACCTCACCATGAGTCATACATACATATATATATATATATATATATATATATATATATATATATATATATATATATATATATATATATATATATATATATATTTTTTTTTTTTTTTTTTTTTTTTTTTTTTTCATACTATTCGCCATTTCCCGCGTTTGCGAGGTAGCGTTAAGAACAGAGTACTGGGCCTTAGAGGGAAAATCCTCACCTGGCCTCCTTCTCTGTTCCTTCTTTTGGAAAATTAAAAAAAAAACGAGAGGGGAGGATTTCCAGCCACCCGCTCCCTCCCCTTTTAGTCGCCTTCTACGACACGGAGGGAATACGTGGGAAGTATTCTTTCTCCCCTATCCCAGGGATATATATATATATATATATATATATATATATATATATATATATATATATATATATATATATATAGGTACAGTAGGGTTGAGGGTCAAGTCAATTGGGAGGTAAGTTTGAATGGAGAAAAACTGGAGGAAGTAAAGTGTTTTAGATATCTGGGAGTGGATCTGGCAGCGGATGGAACCATGGAAGCGGAAGTGGATCATAGGGTGGGGGAGGGGGCGAAAATCTTGGGAGCCTTGAAGAATGTGTGGAAGTCGAGAACATTATCTCGGAAAGCAAAAATGGGTATGTTTGAAGGAATAGTGGTTCCAACAATGTTGTATGGTTGCGAGGCGTGGGCTATGGATAGAGTTGTTCGCAGGAGGATGGATGTGCTGGAAATGAGATTTTGAGGACAATGTGTGGTGTGAGGTGGTTTCATCGAATAAGTAACGTAAGGGTAAGAGAGATGTGTGGAAATAAAAAGAGCGTGGTTGAGAAAGCAGAAGAGGGTGTTTTGAAATGGTTTGGGCACATGGAGAGAATGAGTAAGGAAAGATTGACCAAGAGGATATATGTGTCGGAGGTGGAGGGAACGAGAAGTGGGAGACCAAATTGGAGGTGGAAAGATGGAGTGAAAAAGATTTTGTGTGATCGGGGCCTGAACATGCAGGAGGGTGAAAGGAGGGCAAGGAATAGAGTGGATTGGATTGATGTGGTGTACCGGGGTTGACGTGCTGTCAGTGGATTGAATCAGGGCATGTGAAGCATCTGGGGTAAACCATGGAAAGCTGTGTAGGTATGCATATTTGCGTGTGTGGACGTATGTATATACATTTGTATGGGGTGGGTTGGGCCATTTCTTTCGTCTGTTTCCTTGCGTTACCTCGCAAACGCGGGAGACAGCGGCAAAAAAAAAAATAATATATATATATATATATATATATATATATATATATATATATATATATATATATATATATATATATATATATATACAGAAGCCCCGTGCCTACCATGCCTTTGAGCTTGAACATACAGTAATGTATACCCTTTGACCAACGGTGGCGCCTTGTTTTGAGTACCCACTGTATTCTGATACACCATTGAAAAAAAAAAAATCCCATGCCTTTGGCGGGCGTCATTGAGGCGTTGGCTATAATTGCGACTCATCCCGGCAAGCCATCACTCACTTCTTGGTAGAGGGAAGAAGAGGGTCATACTTGGACGATGTTGTTGTTAAGAAGATTGGAGGCTCAATGCAGTTCTTTGTAAGGCTACTTGTAGCTGCTCTCTGGTAGTACGGGGCAAGGCATCAGCTGAGGGCGATGTATTGCAGGCATATCATTACAGCTTTGTACATAATTTGGCTGTACCTTTTTAGACTAAACATGTATTTTTTTTTAAAGTACGACATGCTTGTTTTCTATTCCTGAAATATTCATTTTAGGACTTTAGGTATGTTTCTCAAGTGGTACTCTACCCCCTAACCTCCCATTTTCCATCGGCCCCATACCTTCCCAGTCGCAGTTTTGCCAACCGAGCATTCATCCAGGAACTTCTGTATTTATATTCACTTCATTATAATTATCCCAAAACTTCTTTGTGTATGGCTCGGTATATTACCCCAGGATTCCATTTTCTTCCTCGGGCTCCTTATGCCTAAGGTTGCACAACAATCTGTAGCCAGAATGAATTACAACTGCATTTTATAAGGACGAGTTAAACAAAATTCTTTCCTTCCCTCCGTCGCCCTCTGCACTTTTATCTACCCAGGATTTTTCCCCACCTTTGTAAGTTCGTAAGAAAGAAGAGCATTCTAACCCTCCCAGCTATCACCCTGTTGCTCTCACTTATGTTGCTTCAAAGTTTTTGAAATTCTCTTTAACAGGCTTTTTCTCAGACATTTGTAGTTTCATTCCCTTCTTTCTTGATCACCAATGGTAATTCAGACCTGTGCAGCATCTCAGAATGGGGAAGCAGTCTCCTTGTCAAATTCTGTAATGCTAAAGCAAGATTTGCCTTGGAAATGGTTTTAATTGTTTTTTAATTCACTCTGTTCTGTTTCAAAGCACTACACTTCATCTCTACAACAATGTAAACACATTTTACATAACCATGTCCTCCATTTAACCCTATCCAGGAAATCCTGCATAATTAAGTATCACAAAAAGCTTAGGGTGTGTGCAGTAGTTATTTTTCTTAAGCAGTTATTTCATATGTATGAGGGTTTTATTCACTCCAGCATGGAGTACTGCACTCATGATTGGGATGACTTTTCCTCATGTTTTCTTTCACTCAGAGTGGATTAAGAAGCCCTCTTTCTCATTAATTTTCCAAGCATCACCTCTCTTTTTATCCACCATAATGTTACTGTCCTTTTGCAGTTCTGCAGGAATTATTTGAGATGTTGCTTTTTGTAAACTGTTTCCATGTGTCTGTGCTGCAAAGACTTACTCTTGTGGCATGCATTTGGATGCTGCTTCCCATAGTTTCTGTGTGGATATAGGCCACATGAGGATTGACTGTCATATGTCCTATCCTTGAAGAGCAAAGCTGTGGAATTCTCTTCCATCTTCCTTTTTCTCTTCTTATGACATTTCAATATTTTGTTCCTCATACTCTCTTATCTTTTCACCTGAGATAGTCTTGATTAGGGCATGCATATACCATTCAGTTATTTAAAGAAAAAAAAAAAAGCAGTGAAAATATCCCATCTTTCATTGGCATGGATAACATATGCTAGGCAGGAGTTAGGGAGTTCACATACATAACTGGTAAGGTAGATAACATTTCTTTGGTCTCTTCTAGGTTGAACATGAGGCGTGTTTGGATCTCGAGATCAAGATTCTTCATGGAGAGTCTATTACTAAAGGCAGTTCTTTACAAGATTTCAGTGAGTATTCCTTGCTAGGAGAGAGAGGGAGATAAAAGATCCTGTAACTGTATAGCACATCTTGTTTGAGCAAAAAGATGACTCTAGGGATAAAAGCAGACCAAATAACTTAAAGGAAGTTAAGTAACCCATCTGGTTCCTAGCCAGCTGGAAAACTTTCAATCTGACAGATGTTCATTTGGGAGAAATTAACTTATTTTTGTAATACTTTTTTCTCATTCCATTTTGTTGTTTATAATAATTTTCTCTGTCATAAGTCTGTGGGCTTCAAAGTGATGAGTTTTATAATGATACAAACACCTGTGATATACCTTTTTGATGAACTTAATTTCAGTTGGTTATTTGGTCTGTAGGCCTCTCAGCTGCAAGGATCATTAAGGTCACTAATGTCAAGTTGTAACTACCAGTCAAAAAATCTTGAACCCCCTTCCTTGATGAAAACTTCATGATATATAGTTATTACTTTTTCTTTCCAAAAAAATGTCTAAGCTTCTTTCCATGCACCTCAAAGCTTTGGAAATCTATTCTCTCATATCTTTTCCCAATAACTAAGACCTGGCACATTTTAAAAGAGGTTTTTCACTTCCTCCAAAATTTGTAATTACTCTGTACAATTTTTCTTATCCTCCAAAATTTATATTTACTCTCTCTTGTTTCTTCTTTTCTCCTTTCATAAACCTTTCGGTATTTCAGTTAAGGCCTGGCCTTAATGTGGACTTTTGTCCGTGACTGGAGCCACTTTAAATGAAAAAAAATGGCATATTTATTTTGTTACATTAATCCCATACTACTGTATAATCATGACCATAAAGCTAGAATATAATTATAAGATCCTGCTAAGTTTTGTAATGGGGACTTTTTTTATTTTTGTAATCCCCTATTTGTGCAGTGTGGGAGAGGATTTTAATGCTCATGTCCCCATCTTTGGAGCAAATTCTAGTGCCAAACAACTTTTTTAAACTTTTGTATATTGCCAGCATTCAGAGTTTCATCATATAGGTTATTTCACTCGTCCACGACATTCCTCGGACACTAACAAAAGAGTTCTTATCCTCTTGAACAAGTATCTTGCATAGCTTGTTATTGTAGCCGTTGCTTGACTGTTTTTACAAATCATGAACTGGTATTGTATCTCATCAAACTGATTTTGAAACTTGAAAGTTTTAATCAAATTGCTTTTTACTCTTCTCTCTCCTCTGGTGAAGAAGTTCATCACCTCAAACCTCTCACAGTAACGCTTCTTTCTTTCATACTATTCGCCATTTCCCGCACTAGCGAGGTAGCGTTGAGAACAGAGGACTGGACCTTTGAGGGAATATCCTCACCTGGCCCTCTTCTCTGTTCCTTCTTTTGGGAAAAAAAAAAAACGAGAGGGGAAGATTTCCAGCCCCCCGCTCCCTTCCCTTTTAGTCGCCTTCTACGACACACAGGGAATATGTGGAAAGTATTCTTTCTCCCCTATCCCCAGGGATAAACACATCTATCTTAATTCAGTCACTGTCTCTGTTGCCTTTCTCCATTAGATTTTTGTTTCTCAAAGTGCAGGTATCAGTTTTGCCTACTATTTGTTTTAAATAGTTCCCTGAACATTTCCATATACATGTACTTAAATGCAGTTCTAATATTTGCCAGCAGACAGTTTGTATCCTTAACAATTTCCCTGAGATAGAGCTATGGCAACAGATATAGTCACCTTCCAAGTACTTCATACACAGAGATTTTGGTAGGTTATTTCCTGACATACTATGCAGAGGGATTATTCATAATTAGCAAGACTGGTGTATCATATTAGGAAAAATATAAATTCAAGAAGCCATTCAAATGACTGCCTGCTGAAAGAAGGCATTTACTGCTCTGAGGAATGATGTAGTATTTATCTTCTGGAAATGTGCCAATCATTATTAGAGGGAAGGCTGTTTGAAATTGTAATGGCAATGTCACCATGTGGTATAGACATTGTGGCAAATACACTAATGTTATCACAGTATACTCCCATCTTTTCAACAAAGAAAAAGGTGGGGGCTCAACAGACATTGATAGAAATTTCTTTTTACTTATATGTGGGAGCAAATGGGAGCAAATGAAGATGAGAGGACTACCATAGGGAGGAAATGTCATATACTTCCCTCTTCAGAGTGATGAAAGAAGTTAGAGCACCCTACCAGACTCAGTATGGCAAAGTAAATTAACCCCCCACAGTAACTTAGAAGGCAGACATGTGACATTCTTTGTTTATGCTATTAAAAGGGGACTAAATCACACAGAACAAATCAAATCTTTATAAGTGGCCTTCTGACCTGAGTCAGAAACAGTAATCTCAGCTTTCTCAGAAACTCGCATTAAAGATCATATGAACACTGAGGTACTGATCCTAAATTACAAACTGTGTATATGCAATAAGAGGAAAAGCAAGTGGAGGGGTTGGAGTGTATATTAAAGATTCTCTTATAACAATTGAGCTCCTGTATTCTCCTTATGGTACAATAGAAGCGTTACTTGTCAAGATTGAAAACCAGAACCTGGTGGCTAATTGTTAAGCCTTTAGATGCAAACTATAGGAATTTAGCAAATGAATAAGAAATATAGAAATCTGTCTTGTCTTTGATGTGCATACTGAATTGTGAAGAAGTATTGTAACTGTGAAGAAGATTTGGTTAAGTAAATGTTTGAGTGAGCTGTAAGGCACTATGTACCTTCATTCTCCCCATATGAATGAAAATAGAGATTGAGGTATATTCTATCTGCATACATGATCAAAAGTTTCAAGCAAGTAACTCTACCCTTTTTTCAGTGGATACTCCTGATCCATACGTGATTTTGAAAATCCCTGGATGTTCCAACTCGTCCAAACGAACCAGTCATGTGGATAACTGTACCAATCCTATCTGGGATGAGTCTTTCCACTTTTACTTAGATCCATCAAAAGAACACAACCTGAGTGAGTATTATTCTAATGATTGCCTATGTAATGGTGAAATAATTAGAAAGTAGAGATTGTGATATTTTACTTGTATTACGCTTTAAGTGTTGAGACCATAGATTTCTTAAAGTAATTTGACTCTCACAAAAAGCATTGTTATTTGTACCATATTAACATACTGAAAATTAGGCATTTAGTTTTTCACCTGTTTTTCTTTGGTAAACTGTTCATTGCAAGGGAAAATTTTGGCATTAATGATAAAGTGAAATGTCTGTGTTGTTTTCTGATCTTTTAATATTCAATCGATAAAGATCTCTTGCTCGTAGAATATGATTCCTGCCTTGTGAAATTCTTGGCATATGAAAGTTTCAAGATTCATTCTTTTGCAGAAGTGATATTGATGGATGCAAACTACACAATGGATGAAACTCTGGGAGACGATACATTTTGTATCAATGAGTTGACAAATGATGTTCCTTTGGAACACACATTTGTTTTTCCTGGTGGTTCCAAGGTTCACACGGTTCTTTTACTGCAGAAAAAGTAAGAAAATGAGTATTTTGTGATTCATGATACTAATGCTTGAAACCTGCAATTTCCCTAGATTTATTCTTATATTTATTTATCAGATATTTCAAGATATATGAGAAAAGTAGCACCATGCTTACATAACTCTTGTGTGTCACAAGTAAACCTAAACGTAAAACTGGATGAACAGACTCATGTGCTGCTTTTTCCTGATTTAGTTTGATGATAATGGTGTACATTGATTCTGCACATTTACTCTTAACCTTGTTCGTACAGTTGCGAAAGGTTCAGTATGCCATGCACATGCCCATTGTAGACTGCTCATTCGCCAGCATCTAAACAATTTACCCCTTGGGCTCCAGCCTGTATTAGAATATTTTGCACCTCTTACCTGTTTACAGTTTTCACAAAGAAAAGAATGTAGTTTTTGTAAATTTATTATCATCAAACAGAAATAAAGATATGTATGTAGGACAATGGGAAATGGAAGAGTAAGTGATTTATATACCTTTGTTTAACTGTGGTTGAAGAACTGAAGGTAGCATGTTGATGTTTGGCCAAGCATACAGTGTGGCACTTAGTAGTGTGAGGATGGAGGAGGGGGCCAGTGGGTGGGTAAATTATGTGAGGCTCCCTATAGTATATACTCAATAGATGCAACATATAAAATTATGCCTTCCAAGGTAGTTGAATTGGACAGATCAGTGTTTCTGGACTACAGTTTCTGTAACAGTTCATTACAAAAGCAACAAGCATTGGGGAATAGCTCCAAGTATGGGAAAATGTCCCTGTTCAGTAATGACTAGAAGCTAGGTTTTGCAGTTGCAAATAATTACACTCCAGTACATTTTCTAAGCTCAAACTTCAGAAAGGCATGTCAACCAGGTACATCTGTAACACCTTCAGCCTTTCTACAATGCACATACTTGTAGAGTACATGCAACCTCTCCAGCAACTTGTGGGAAGGGTCAGTGACTTTCTCTTTCACTAAGTATTTTTCACACATATCCTCTACTATTCCTGAAACCACATTGTTCTGTTCTGCACTAAATCTCACCCAGTATTTCTTCACACAAGTTTCTCTTCCAAGCTCACTTACTCTCACCACTCTCTTCTCACCAATAAAGTTTCATCTTTTCTGAAAACTTCAACAAATCTTCAGTCTTGCCTCCACAAGGTAGTAATCACACATCCCACATGCTGCCCCTCTCAGTACATCCGCATCCAAAAGTGTTTTACTTCTTATCAGTTTATATGTAATATAGTAATGCCCACTGACCATCTTTCCTCCTGAGATACATAAACTTGTGTATGTCCCTCTTTTTAAATAAGGCATTCCTTGTCTCCAGCTGTCGTTCAGCACACAACTCCACAAGCTGTTTACCATTTCCATTCTCTTTTACGAATACCCCATGCCCCCAGTTATACCTTCAACTGCCATAGTACTCACCTTCACACTCAAATCACCCTTCATTAGTAATTGGTCTCTTACATCATATACTCAGCTGTTCCCAAAACACTTGCCTCTCATGAACTATCTTCTCATGGCCAGGTGCATATGTGAATGTATAAAATCCTTCCAAAACATTTTCATATTTCTCCTAAATGTTTGCCATTGCTCCCTCATCTCGTCTTTCATATGCTTTGTTTTTCATCCCCAGCACCTGACTCTTTCCTTCTTGCTGCTTTCTCCTGTACACCTCCCAATCACTCACGTTCCTCCCCCACAGATACTACCTATATATGTCTTTCTGTTCTTCACCACATTTCTGAGTACCCTTTCTCAGATTTCTTCATACCACTCACTTAACCTTTACACATAAGCATTGCTCCACTAAATATTTTCAATCCCAAATTTTATTTACTTTCACCTTATGCCACCCCTTACTCAGTCTCTTTTAGAATCTCTACATGTAAGCCTTTTTATCCAGGCACACTCACTTTTGCCTCTCTTTTCCCCATCTGTCATTTCATCTTTTCCTATGGCAACTACATACTTTCACATGTGCCTTCAAGAAATTATCAAATCTGCCCCTGGCAGCCCCTTTCCACATGCATGCAAGAGTCTTCTTTGCAAACCTGTCAGAGTAATCCATTAGAACTCATTAAACCCCAGCCACACTCTTCTAAGTTTACTATACCAATGGAAGTACCTTTTTTAAGCCAGTTATTCCCAATCTCCAATCCTTTTTCAAAACACAGCTTAGTAAGTTGTTCACAATTTTCATTTACACTGGGTGCCCGTTGCCTCCCAATTATCCCCTCAACTAGGTAAGTTTCAGTTAAATATCAAGATTCATAGATGTAAGTGCATAGTATGTCACACCTAGACTAAATTTTGCTTGTGCATTTCAGCTTTAAGATTAAGATATTGAATCTTTATGCTCAGGAACATAATCCCCCGCATGAACTTGGTTTCAGTTACTCATTTAACTATAGATTGCTTAGCTATAGATTTTTCAGGAACATAACCCTGATTTGATGGGGCACCTTGCCTGCAACCATCAAAAACTTTAGGTAAACATATATAAGGAAGTGTTACTGGACTCAGCCTTCAGGAGGTTATGCAGCAGTTGAAAAGTCTAATTCAGTGGTATTGTTCATTGTCATTAGAAACATTGAAAATATTAGGTAGAAGTAGTAGTTGTGAACATTATGCAGGGGCTTTACATAGAAGTAGTAGGTTGGAACATTAGGTAGACACATGACGTAGGAACCTTTAGACACACTACACCAGAGTTGCCCTCTGCTAGTGGCTTGTTAAAGGTGAGGGACTAAAGGAAAGTTCACCGGTATGGAGGCTTTTTTTTGCCATGGCCACTCCTTTCCTTCTTGAAGGAGTTCCGAGAGGGAATGGGCATCTGAGGTGTAGATAGGTAGATAGCTAGTTATTAGACAAAAAGGTGCAGAAAAGGAGCACACTGTCTCATTAAGAAGTTTATCACTCCAAAGGAATCCATCATTTTCTTACTCCTTATTAAGTGCTGTATTGAAGTTGTATGAGCCCCATAAAAGGGGTCTTAAGGTTATATAACTAATTGATTAATATATTAAGGAGTTAGGAGTCTCCCTGCAAATGGCTGCACCTCAAGTGAAAAGTCATTTGCCTCATTGTCAATGGATGAGAAGTGCAGTTATTTCTGTCACATTGAAGGAGTCTGTTATTTCTCAATTCCTGCATGGAGTGCATCCTCAAAGCTGTGAGAACCCCATAAATAGGTTCCTGAGGTTGTAAAATAAACTATGTTTACTGAAAGAGGGAGTACATATAGGTATGAATAAACAATTTTTTTTCAGTAAAACACCAGACTTGCGTTTCTCTCTGGCGCTGTGTAAAGAAGAGAAGGAATTCCTCCAAATGCGCCGAAGGAAAGTCCTCGTAGCCATGCAGAAGTTATTGGGAACTAAGGCACCTGATACAGATAAACAGGTAAATGAGAAGTTTATTTTCTAATAAAGAAAACATTAGAATCAAATAGATAATATTTTGGTTGGTCAGTGATTTAGATTTCCCAAGAAAGCATTACTGTAGGAGGAGTACAAGATGTCTTTCTTCATCAACTTTTGTCTTGCATTTTCATACATTTATATTACATTCCCCATTTGCTGGTCTGCCACAAAGTCTCATGCTGTACAGCAGTGATTTCTAGTGTGAGTAGTGCTGTCCTCCACTGGGCATTTTTGAAATTGAGGTGGGTGGTAGATGCTAGAGAGCACTCAGAAAATTTGGTTGAGCTTGATTTGAAAATATTTTACCTGTAAAGAAGCATTAATTGTTTCCAGAACACTTACACATCAGCTTTCCATCCGTTAACCTTAGTACAATATGAAACTGACAGCTTGGTGGCCATAGCTGTTTCTGTTGCTGTATGTTTAAATTTTGTTTCAAAATAAATCTTGTAATATTATTTAACAATATGAATGTTTGAAAAATATGAAATTCTAGTCTTCATATTTTGTGAATAAAGCAATAACATGATCAAATGGAAATTATCACCTAGGAGAAGAGGCATTGGTACTGGGCAACCAACTTTTGAGAAGACTGCCAAATTGAGTAGTTTTAGGTTTAGATAATCAAGTGAGTAAAATAATTTGCTATTTACCCCATTCTTGTGAGATGATGGCACAATGTTGGGGGAGGGGATGCATTTTAGGGAATTATATAAAGGCTTTCAGCAGAGGACATTATTGATGTAAGATTTATTTGAATTTATATGAGGGCAGCATCATCCATCATTGTTTCATAAAATGGGTACTGGGTTCTCTGAGAAAAGGTGGGAACCACTGCTGTACAGGATTCTCCCAGAGATGGTAATTTCATTCTCATTATTTTTACTATTATTAGTATTGTATTTTTATTATTGTTGTTATACCTAATCGCTGTTTCCCATGTCATCAAGGTAGCGCCAGGAAACAGACAAAGAATGGCCCATCCACTCATTTACACATATATATACATACATGCACATATACATATATGCACACTTTTGTGCATTTGATAGCAGAAGATTCAATGATCTTTCTCGTAAAGGAATTACTTTTAATGTCTGAATTAATTTTACTCCAGTCAGTACAATGGTCATAATTTTTAACATCATTAAACAAAACATTTGATTCTTGTCCTGTTCTTATACTATGTTTATGTTGCTTAAGTCCAACATAAAAATCCTTACCAGTTTGCCCAACATAAAACATATTACAGCTTTTACAAAGGATTCTGTAAACACAGCCTGCAGAATTTTCTGACGAGTTTTTGATTAAGATATTCTCTATAGTATTGTTACTGCTAAGGGCTACATTTACATTAAACTATTTAAGCAACCTGTGAAGTAATGTAAAATTATCACTAAAAGGGAAACTAAAAGATACTTGGTGTCAAGAGGAGGTTTGGGTTTAACTCTATAAAATTATTTTTTTGCCTACTTAAGAGATTTATCAGTGAAAGACCTAGGATACTTTAACTTCGATCTAATAGACTGTATCTTCTCAAACTTATCATCAATAAATTCCTGACTTCATATATGTAATGCCTTAAGGAACATCAACTGGAATGATGATAGTTTAACTCTGTCATGTTTTATTTTCCTCATGGATATCGGAAGATAAATACATATGTACATATCCATACTTGCTTGCCTTCATCCATTCCTGGCACCACCCTACCTCACATGTAAAGGCATCGCCACCCTCTGCGTCAGTGAGGTAGTGCCAGGAAACAGACGAAAAAAGGCCACATCCACTTGCACTCATTCTGTAGCTGTCTTGTGTAATGCACCAAAACCACAGCTCCCAATCGACATCCAGGCCCCTCAGACTTTTCCATGGTTTCCCTGGATGTTTTACATATCAAATTAATAAATGCCACACACAAATCCTTCTGTTTCTCAAAGTATTTTTCACACATTCTTTAAAGCAAATCCTGATCCACACATCCTTTCCCACTTCTGAAACTGCATTATTTCTCCCAGTCTGATGCTCTGTACATGCCTTCATCATCAGTAACCACTGTGCCATACAACTTACCAAGTACACTCAATAAACATATACCTCCGTAGTTTAACATCATTTATGTTTATTGAGTTAAGCCAGTATTAGAATTTTCATAAATTTTATGAGTTTTCATGTTAAAGCACTGTTTTGTTTATGCCACTTCTGAAAACACTTACAAGATAGATTAGTTTTACAAAATTTTTTGCTTTATCCTTACCTTGCAGAGTTATTCATATGTTAATACATCCCTTCCAGGTTCCTATTATTGGTGTTCTTGGGTCTGGTGGTGGCTTCCGTGCTATGACATGTCTCAGCGGTGCAATTAAGGCTCTACACGAGTCTCACATTATTGACTGTGTTACTTATATCTCAGGGCTTTCAGGTTCATCATGGTAAGTGTTTGCTACGTTATTCATATATTCATATCTGTGTGGTAAATCGATCTTATTTTACAGCTACTTATGTGATGTTTTGATAGTTTCTTTTTATCTAAACTTTACTGTTTTGATTGGATGACTACTTTGGGAGGTAGTAAAAAAATTAGCATATGAAGGTTTTTCATTTTATATCACCCTATCACTCAAAAAGGTTCATTACTACGCCTGGGAAGTGTTGGCTGGAGTTTCCAGGGTTTATCACTATCATGTGAAATTTTATCGTAAATAGCAGTTTCTCATAAGGTTATCACCTCACAAGGTGAGACCCAGGCTAATAACATATAACAGTTTTTCCTATCTGCCTTACTTTTATCTTTATCTCTACTTGGATTTACATGCATTAGATCAATTGCACATTGCCTGTTGGCATGCTCACTCATAAGCATCCTCTGCTTATGTCAAGGGTGCTAAAGTGAACATAGGCTTACACATAAGTTGATTTGTCGTATGAGATGATCATCAGATGTTCTTGGCCTCCACCTGCAAGATGTTTCACTGCGAGTTAAATTTTTCTTTGATGAGGGTATATCATTGGGAGTACAGTCTCATCAAAGAACTTCTTACTCAAAAGTTCACTTTCCCTGCTACTGGAAGTAATACAATCTTGGGCTGCAGGAGCCTTTCAAAAGAGGTCATGGGTCATGCCAGGACTCTTCTCATAAATATTGGTCCTGGTGGAATCATAAGTAAGATAAATGAATAAATGGAAAGATAGATGAGCATCACTACACCACCTTTACACAATCAAAATAACATTATTCCTCACAAACAGAAATCATTCCTCTAGTATCTTCATCTGAAGTGCCCCTCAAGGAATTTATGCAGTGGGTGGATTTCCTGCTTCTAGATGGTCAGAAAGCATTTTGCTCCACACTGAAAAGGATTGATTATTGGAAATGAGTAGAGGTCTTCTTTGGGTTGTTACAGGGTTCTCTTCTGGAAGGGTTGGAATCCAACCAGAACATGTTTGTGATGTTGCCATGGTTATGATGGGAGTAACAAGTGAGGAGGATTGCATCAACATGACATACTACAATATTAGCCTAATCCTGAGTAGATGGATAGTAATGAGGATAGGACAGAGTGAAAGAAAGCCAAGATATGAATATTAATGAGTATGAAATATGCTGCAGGAATCTGTGTACGTAGAGACCTTGGAGATGACTTTGTCCCTAACCTGTTGCCAGAGCCCTAACTGTAGGAAATTAGTAAACTGTCTCCTGGTAGAATTGCCTTCAAGTACGTGGATGAGGAAATATTCAGCAAACTTCGCATCCTCCATTAGGTCAAAACTAGATTAAATCCAAGGCAAAGTCACCCGTGTCCAATGAATGAATGTGGGCTAGAGGTTGCCAAGTCCCAACTCATGTGAGCATCAGGATATCATGGGCACAGACATTTGCTGTCTGGCTTTTGAGTTATTTGAACAAGTACCTGCTGGCTTCATGGATTTCTATGGTTGGAAGGAATGAATCCTAATGGATATGCCTCATTTGGGGGATGAATTGGTGTTTTAACCCTCCTGTAAGTGCTCTTTCATGTGCTCACAGAGCTCTGCCAGTATTAGAGAAATGGCTTTTAATTTTTCGTCCATTAACCCATTATCCATATGTTGTCAGTTCATCCATTTTTGGGAGTGACACTTTAATCTGCAACTTAACTTTGGTCCTAACATGAAACTTTAAATCAGAATTAAATTGCATATGTCGCTTAACTCTAGTTAAGATTTTGCTGAAGTTAGACCCTTGTACAAAATTAACCTGGTACTTAACCTGGTTTATAACTTCATAAAAGTTCTTTCTAAAAAAAAAACCAGCGAGGCCTCTATGGGGACTTACATCTTTAGACTGAAGCCTGTCATAAAAACGAGTTACTCAAGAGATTTTTTTCTCTAGCTGGTAATTTTTACTTCATCTCAATGAAGTGGAGGAAAACTATTCCATTACCCTCAGTGTCCACATCCCTGTCTGCATGCATGTATGCTTCTGTACCCACTGTAAAGTTTTATATCGAAGTTCATTGTCAGCCACTATCTGATATACAGTCATGTACCTTCATATGTAGGTGCATATTGATGAGTTTTTCTGCATTCAAACAAAAGTAGATTACCCTTATTTACATTTCATACCTCAGAATTCACCCGTGCTTGGAACAGATTATTCTCTTTATCTCAAAATAATTTTCAACCAAAGTTTAACTCGTAAATATCTTTTTCAGGTTCATCTCAACCCTCTATGCCCATGATATGTTCCCCAATGTTACACATGCTGAAATCCAAAAGGAACTTCGCGAGTCTGTAACTAAGGATTGGAAGTGGCAACTTTTCAATGCCCCAACATATGTGGCTAGCATGATTGCAAAATACAAGCAGGGACAACCTGTTTCCTTCACAGACTTCTTTGGTCATCTCCTTGGGGATGTTCTTCTAAAAGGGGTAATGAAATATTTTAAGGTTTATTGTACTGCTTCATTGGTCAGGCATTAGTGTACTTGGAATGAGCATGATTCTCACACTGTGTACTCTATCTGTATCTCTGATGCCCATTCCCTTTGGGATCTTCCTCAAGGGCAAAGAAGTTTCCATAATTGTTGAACTCTAGTGCCACTTCTTACCCTTTAAACTGTATTTACCTATAACTTATATATATATTACAATGCTGTGTGATTTATGTAAGTTTTAGGTAGATATAGATTATCTTATATATATATTACAATGCTGTGTGATTTATGTAAGTTTTAGGTAGATATAGATTATCATGAGTTTGTTCCTTTACCATTTTAGAGATTCTAAGTAAGATTGATTTTTCAAGACTTTTCATTTGTTTCAATCATGTTCTGTTTTCCTTCACTAAGAGTGTTTGACAGACACTAGATTTTCCTCAAACATTTTGGTTACCAGCCATATATATTCCTCAGTTTGGAGTGTGGAGGTAGTCACTAGAATTGCTTTTACTGTATACATTTCCTGAAGCCATATTATTTCACAGTATAGAATAATATGTTTTTAATGCTTCCAGTGATTGTGACAGAACATTTATTTCAGGAAAAACATAAGAAACTGACTGACTCTCAGCGAATGTTGGTGCAGGGAATTGTTCCTATGCCTCTGTACACCTGCCTTCATGCCAAGAAAAAAGTGTCTTGCCGATCATTTTCAGTAAGTGGTTAGTGTTATGTACATATACTACACTGATATAAATGTTAAATATTTTCATCCAATCAATGAAGCTTTATTAGAAAGCTACACTTAATGCTTTGTATTATGTGATTTGATTAAACCATAATGTCCTCAAATTGAATATATAACATGCAGATATTTTTCATTATATATGGCAGCCCTTTATTGCTTTATTTTTGGGTTGAAATATCATATTTACTAATTACATTAGTAATATTGTATTATCTATTTTATTTTGTTTATTATACTTTTTCGCTGTCTCCCGTGTTAGCAAGATATGCGCAAGGAAACAGACAAAAGAATGGCCCATCCCACCCACATACACATGTATATACACACACGTCCACACATACACATATACATACCTATACATTTCAACATATACATATATATACATACACAGACAAATACATATATACACATGTACATAATTCATACTTGCTGCCTTTATTCATTCCCGTCGCAACCCCACCACACGTGAAAATGATAGCCCCCTCCCCCCGTACGTGCAAGAGGTAGTGCTAGGAAAAGACAACAAAGGCCACATTTGTTCACACTCAGTCTCTAGCTGTCATGTATAATGCACTGAAACCACAGCTCCCTTTCCACATCCAGGCCCCACAAACTTTCCATGGTTTACCCTAGATGCTTCACATGCCCTGGTTCAATCCATTGACAGCGCGTCGCCCCAGTATACCACATTGTTCTAATTCACTCTATTCCTTGCATGCCTTTCACCCTCCTGCTTGTTCAGGACCCGATCACTCAAAATCTTATTCACTCCATCCTTCCACCTCCAATTTAGTCTCCCACTTCTCCTCGTTCCCTCCACCTCTGACACATATATCCTCTTGGTCAATCTTTCCTCACTCATTCTCTCCATGTGACCAAACCATTTCAATACACCCTCTTCTGCTCTCTCAAAAACACTCCTTTTATTACCACACATCTCTCTTACCCTTTCATTACTTGATCAAACCACCTCACACCACCTGTCCTCAAACATCTCATTTCCAACACACCCACCCTGCTCGGCACAACCCTATCTATAGCCCATGCCTCACAACCATGTAACATTGTTGGAACCACTATTCCTTCAAGCATACACATTTTTGCTTTCTGAGATAATGTTCTCGCCTTCCCAACATTTTTTAACACTCCCAGAACTTTCGCCCCCTCCCCCACCCTGTGACTCACTTCTGCTTCCATGGTTCCATCCGCTGCCAAATCCACTCCCAGATATCTAAAACACTTCCTTCCTCCAGTTTTTCTCCATTCAGACTTACCTCCCAATTGACTTGTCCCTCAACCCTACAGTACCTAATAACTTTGATCTTATTCACATTTACTCTCAGCTTTCTTCTTTCACATACTTTACCAAACTCAGTCACCAGCTTCTGCAGTTTCTCACCCGAATCAGCCACCAGCACTGTATCATCAGCGAACAACAACGAACTCACTTCCCAAGCCCTGTCATCCACAACAGACTACATACTTGCCTCTCTCTCCAAGCTCTTGCATTTACCTCCCTAACCACCCCATCCATAAACAAATTAAACAACCATGGAGACATCATGCATCCCTGCTGCAAACCGACATTCACTGAGAACCAATCACTTTCCTCTCTTCCTGCTCATACACATGCCTTACATCCTTGATAAAAACTTTTCACAGCTTCTAGCAACTTGCAACTAGCAACTAATATTGGATATTAATGATAATATACCACCTTAGAATGGCATTGTTACAGTTTTAGATCAGTCCTTCATATATTTTTTTTCACAAATTATTGATTATATTAATTGTATACTATGATATAGATAGTACTGAGAATAACTGATATTTCACATGAGAAACTTTATTTTTGTTGTAAGTCATATGATCTGTTTTCAGGAATGGGTTGAATTCTCTCCATATGAGATTGGCATTGCAAAATATGGGACTTTCATGAAGACACAGGATTTTGGAAATAAATTCATTGTAGGGAAAAAAATAAAACATTTTGATGAACTTCCTCTTCATTTTCTACAAGGTAAGAACTTAACCTGTAATCATGTTTCACTACTGCTAGTACAGACCATTGCCACCACCACCACCAGCATCCACTAACTCCACCACCAGCAACAGCAACAGCAACCACAACTTCTGCCACCCACCTCCACTGATAGTAACATCTGCCACCAACCACCATCAACATTTAACAGAAATAAAATACCTTAAGTTAATGGAGGGGCCCAGGAAAGTATTTGTCATTTAGTCAGAATTGTTTGCTTAAACCATACTTGTAATGTCAGAAACAGTAAAGAGTTTCTCTTAGGTTGTAGCGTTGCATTTGTGGTAAATGACAACAGTTATACTGCAAAGATCTATGGAACTTGAAACTGGCTATTGGAATAGTTTATATATGAATTTTGAATGCTGTTTGTACATAAAAGGTCTTTTATTTATAGTAGAAAATTTATTTTATTTTTTAGGGGTGTGGGGGAGTGCCTTCACAATACTTATAAAGAGACTGGTGATGGAAGGAGGAAAGAAGGATATTATGCAAATTATTAGGGATGCACAAAAGGAAGAAGCAATACAGGGTAAGTATCGATCCTTCCTAACACTTTAAAGATAGATTTCATATTTTTACTTTCTTGCATTTGAGTTCCTCAACAAATTGAGTGACAGTATTACTGATTGGTTAGTCAAGCTGTTCAGTGTTTGTGTGGCCCAGAGTGAGATATGTATAATGCCTGTTTATAAAGCTAGAGGGAACATGATTGCATGTTCAAACTACATAGGCATAAATCTGCTAAGTATACCCAGTAAGATGTGTGGGAAGTGGTAATTAAGAGGGTGGTGGTATGCCAAGAGCTTCTGGCTGGAAAGGGGTAGTATGGCTTTAGGAGATCAAGGTGTGTGGACTGTGTGCTTGTTTTGAAGACTTTATGAAAAAATTTTGGAGAAAGAGAGTGAATTGTATGTGTCACAAATGGGTCTGGAGAAAGTATATGACGGGGTTGACAGAAAGGCTTTGTGGAAGGCTCTTTGAAATGGTTGGATGTCAATTTACTAGACATGTGAGGAGTTTGTACCAGAAAGTTAGGCATGTGTCTAAGTGGGAAGGGAGGAGAGTGAGTGGTTCACAGTGATAGAGGGACTGCATCAAGGATATGTGATGTTACCTTGGCTGTTTATTCTGTTTATGGGTACTATGATACCACGAATCTTAACTTTCTTCTTTCACGCACACTCCCAAACTCACATACCAGCTTCTACAGTTGCTCACTTAAATCTACCAGCATTGCTTTATCAGCAAACAACAGCTGACTCACCTAGCAGGCCACCCTCACAGTCAACAGACTGAATACCTGCTTCTCTATCCAAGACCCTTGCATTCACCTCCCTCTGCTTCATCCATGAACAAATTAAACAGCCATTGTGACACACCTCTGCCATAAACCCACCTTCACCTTTAACCACTCACCCTACTCATTTTCTACTCATACTTACACTTTACTTTCTTCATAAGAACTCTTCACAGTCATATGCTATCCAAATGTATAATGGTACATACTAGTCCTTTTTTCTCTCTAAGTACTTTTTGCATACACTCTTCAAAATAAACACCTGATCCACACAATGCTCTGTGATCACCACTATGCTATCAATCACCACTCTCCCATACAACTTAACAGGTACTATGTATTGTGATATATAGATAGATATACAGTGCAGACAATAGACTTATACTTCTCTGATTCAAATATTTGTTTGTGTTGCCCATATCTTTATATCGTGGCACTATTCAGGCCTTCCACCAATCCTCAGGCACCTTGCCACAAGCCATATGTACATCGAAAATCTTAACAGCAACACAATTACCGCTTTCATCCACTCCAGTTGCTTTGTAACACTTTATCCTATGCCAGGCTTTCACCACCTCTTTTCACCAAACCACTTACATGACTCTCTTACTTTGTATACCTCCACAACTAAGATATACCAGTGTGCTATTTTGTTATCAAACACATTCAACAGTCTTTCAAAACATTTTTTGAAGTTTGTTTATACTTTCTCACCATAACTTCTCATTTGCCTTCTTTTTCAGGAAATGCACTAACATCTTGACCCTCCTGCCACTTTCCCTTGTACATCTCCAAAGCACTTGCACTCATTCCCTGTAAATGATGCCCATACACCACTCATAACTTTCATCAGCAGTTAAACTTCTTCATCCCACCTCTCAACCATTCTCACCTGTCCGCCAGCCACCTTCCACATACCGCACACTTCTGTTGCACATGCAAGCATTGCTTCCCTAAAACACATGTAAGCATTGCTTCCCTAAATACCTCCCATTCCTCATCCACTCCCCTGATTTCATGTAATTTCACCTTTTGCCAATTACCTTTATTTAGATATTTTGTAATAAGACATTTTATATTGTATAAATTCATTTACTGTACTGCAGTACACCCCTTACAGTAAACACTATACAGAGTTTATCAAGAAGAAACAGTGTTGTTATTATTGGTGTAAACTTTCTTTCTTTTCAGAAAATATGGATGATACACACAGCTCAGGAGAGAGTTCTGATTCAGAAGATGAAAAATATATTGAGGGTAACGATGACAAAGAATCAGAGGAGGAAGAGTTTGAATACCTTCAGAATACAAAAATACAGTCATTAGAATCAGAGCCCACAGATAATTGTGCAACTGCGAAAGATTCTTTGTTAGAAGATAGTGAAAGTTCAAGTTGTTGTAGACCAAGCAGAAAATCCTCAACTTTACCCAAACAAAAACACACATCACTTGGTGATAAAGCTAACCATGACAATATGATACTTACTGCTAAATCATTTGACTGTTTAGCTTTAGTTGATTCAGATGAAAAGATCAAAAAGATTTCTGGAAAGCCTGAAGAGCTTAAACGAAAAGATAAAAAAATTTTTAAAGGGTTTTCTTTTGAATTGCCTAAGAGGAAAACTTCTAAAGATGCTAAGAAACTGAGTAATGCAAGTGACCCAGGCGTGAAGACTGAATTTGAAAAGGATCAGTCATCACGTTTAATCCGCCAAGGAGCAGTCAAAGGACCACGATTACAGAAGGAAGAAACTGATAAAGATGCACCTGGCCGAAAGGCATGGGCTGATAGAAGGTTTGCATTCAATATGCTGTTATAGAATTGGTTTTAGCATTGTAAGAATTATTTCAGTTGCTGCCATTTGAAGTTTTATAAATTCTGTTTCGATGTAACTGATATGTTAGTAATATATCAAGACCTCCATGTGATTTGTTGAATAGTCATCCTTTAAAGATAACATTTGATTATTAGTTAGAGAATCATTATGAAATATGTTTTGATATTCTGTCTTATAATATAGCTCTTTTCCATTTTATCCATCAGTAAGTAGGTCTTTTAACATTCATGTGTATGGTTTGATCAAAATTTTTCAGAAAAACCCTACGAAAATCAAGAATAGAAAAGAAGGCTGGTTTATGGGATGGTCTTAAACAGAGCATTATGACAGGAACAAACATCCTCAATTCAAGAGCAGGAAGAGCAGGGGAAGTGCTCAACCCCTTTCGTGGTCTCTTACTGCGGCACACCTTCCCAATCTCACCTTTCGCTGTTGATACTATGGGTGAAGATGAAGACCAAGAAGACAGAGTGGACTCCGACAGTAAGTTTATTGATGGTCTACTCTCACTGGAGTTAATGAACTCAAGTAATTAAGTTATGAACCTCACATGACTGTGGCAGGGGTGTCTAATATCACCATGGCTGTTTAGTCTGTTTATGGTTGGTGCTTTAACGGAGGTAAATGCTAGTCTTTTGCAAAAAGAGCAAACATTCAGTCTGTTGGGTGAAGGGGGGCCTGGGAGATGAGGTACTTCTTGATTGCTGGTGGCAAAGCCTGTGAAACTGCAGAAGTTGGTGTCTCTGTTTGGAAAAATGTTCACTGAGAAAAGGAGATTGCATGTAAATGTTAATAAAAGCAAAGGTTATTAGGTGTAACATTACTGAGACAGGTTCGTTGGGATGTGATACCTGGGAGTGGACAAGGCAGTGAATGTAATCATGGAAGCTAAATCATAGAGTGGGTGAGGGGACAAAGATCTTGGGTGCAATGGGGAATGTGTAGAAAGAAAGTTCACTACCTGGAGGGCTAAGATTGATGTGTATGAAGTTATAGTAGTCCCAACAGTGTTTTATTGATGTGATATATGGGCTATTGATGAAAATGTACAGAGGAGAGTGAATACATTATAATAATTGATGAAGTGTTTGAGAACAATATGTGTGAGGTGGGTTGATTGAGTTAGAGAGCATTGTAGTAACAAAATGATCATGGTTGAGAGCGCTAATGAGGATGTAATAAAATGATTTGGACTATGGAGAGAATCAGTGAGTGGAGGTTGACAAAGAGGATATGTGTTAGAAGTGGAGGGGACTGTGAAAAGGCGGAGACCAAACTGGAAATGGAAAGATAGACTGAACACAGTTTTGAGTGTTTAGGGCCTGAACATGCAAAAGATTGAGTGAACATGGGATAGAGTGAATTGGAGTAATGTGGCATACAGGGGATGACAGTCTGTCATTGGACTGATCCAGGGCACATGAAGCAGGCAGGGAAAACCATAGGAAGGTCTGTGGGGCCTGGTTGTGGATAGAGGTCTAAGGTTTTGGGTGCATTGCTCATGACAGCTAGAGAATTGATGTTAGCGAATGAAGCTTTTTCATTAGTTCGTAGTGCTACCTCACTAATGCAGGAAACAGCGAACAAGTATGAAAGAAAAAACATGTCTTTTAAACTTGTACTGCAATACAAAAAGGCAATGGTTGTATTTATTTGTTTTTCTGTGTTATCTCTACTGTGCTTCCATTTACTGTGTGTGATGCAGTCCATACAGGTCCTCAACTCATGTAATCTCTTCTTATTTTCCGTGTGATACAGTTTCATGCACTGCTGCAGCACTGCCTTGCAGTTTGAGATGTCGGATGTAATTACTGTTTCCATTTACAGAACCACTTAAGGAATTGGGCATTCCCACATCTGCCAGCTCTTGAGGTTTAGTCTGGGGACCGAAGCACTATAAAGATTCATTTCCTTAAAATGTGCATGGCCTGAGAGTAGGTAGTGTTCCATTAGTCATGTAAAAAAAAAATTCTCAGAACTTTATTCAGCTAAAGAGTTGGATGACGAGTTGACAAATGTAATTATTGTCTGATTTGAATTAGCTACAAGAGCATAGATAGAGGCCAAGTAAGAGAATGGGAGAGAATCAAAGACTTTCAGGGATAATGTTTTCCTCTATCTGTACATATCTCTAATGCCTGTCCCCTCTGGGAACTCACATCAAGGGGTCTCGGTATCTCACAGAAAAATCTGGAGACAAGGTACATTAATTGAAATTTCCTGTTACCATTGAACATCTTATCAGTAACTGCTTAGTGAGTTCACAGTCATTTCAGCTGGATAAAATCTGACTTGGGGCATTTCCAAACCATTCCTCTCCATTCCCCTTGAGCTTTCACTCAGAATTAGAACATTCAGGTTCCTCTCATCAGACATGCTAACCATCTCTTCTTCTCATCCTGATTACATCCACGCACATTCAGCGCCCTAACATGAGTCTTCAGAGGGGATGAGCCCTTATTGCTTGGCTCTCTTTTCTGTTCTAACTTTAGAAATTGAAATAAAAGGAGGGGAGGGTTTCCAGCACTTTATATTTCTCCTCTTTCTTTGTCATATCTATTGGCCTCATTCTCCCATATCCTATCGTAGCTGTCAAGTTTAATGTGCCAAAACTCCAGCCTCTTATCCGCAACCAGGCCCCACAGACCTTGCCATGGTTTCCACAGTTTCATATACTTGGTTCACTCCACTATCAGCTTGTCATCCCTTGTATACCACATCACACCAATTAACTCTATCGCATGCATGCCTCACACTTTTCTGTATGGTTTCCCCCTTTTCTTTGTTCCCTTCACTGCTGACATATATATCCCCTTTTTGAACCTCTCGTAATTCATTTCCTCCACTTGCTCATACTTCAGTATGCCTCTTCAGTTTTTCAGTCGTATTTCCTTACCTCAAATTTCATTTTTGACACATAATCCTTTCTTACATTCTCATTTAGAGCCCACACCTTGCTTCCAGCACCACTGGGACTACTGCACCTTCTTACATGCCACTCAGATGCCACCCAGATAATGACCTTTCTTTCCACACATTCCTCATTGGTCCCAAGACCTTCACCTCCACACCCATCCTGTGACTTACTTCACCTTCCATGGTTCCATTTGTTGCCATGACCACTCCCATGTATCTAAAACATTTCACTTCATCAAGATTTTCTTCAAGCACATGAAAAACCACAATGATTTAATTGAGAGAGTCCAGAAAAGGACTTAGAATTCTAAGATGGATTCTGATTTAAGGAAGCTGAGCTACAATGAGAGGCTGCTCACAATGAAGGAGAGAAGGGTTAGAGGTAACCTGACAACAATCTTGTTTCTAACTCTAATGGATGATGTTGACAATGAGCAGGTGTTCAAGGGTTACAGTGAAAAAATAACAGAATTTAAAACAAGAAGCTAGACAGTAAACTTGTTTTAAACAACATGAAAAAGTGTTGTAGTGTAAGGATGGTGGATGGTTGAAATAGATTGTGCTGAAATTGTAAATGCTGGTGGTGTGCAGATTTTTGAAAAACTGCTTGCTTATAGAGAAAGCTCAAGGTATAGGGCCCCTCCCTGTACTGATCAAATAAGCAGATACATACACTGAATCATGTATTCCACAATGACCAAGCCTGACAGTATGGGATACTTCAGGGGTAAAATCTGCCTTCCAGTGTCCTTACTGTGCATGTTTGATTGTGTGGTATATTTTGTGTGTACGTGTGTCTCTATATACAAACACTGAATTTGGTGTCCTATGAACATTGATTTATCATATTATTGGATGTTAGCATTGTCATTTTTTCTTTTTTTTTCAGTGGATTTTGGAGCAAGCTGCAGATACAAGCCTTTAGACAACAAGGCAAAGAAGTTATTCATAGTAGATTCTGGCCTGTCCTTCAACTCACCATACCCACTCTTACTGAGGCCACAGCGAGCAGTGGATGTATATCTCTCTTTTGACTTTTCTCAGAGAACCACAGACAGTACACAACCTTTCAAGGAACTTCTGCTTGCAGAAAAATGGGCAGTCCAAAACAAAGTTCCATTCCCACCAATACAGAAACAGGTAGAACATTAAAGATACTAAATTAATTCTTATCAATCCATAACAGATTATTTTGAAATTCTGCAGATATATTAGATGATATTAAGTTGAAATCCTGTATTGTTTGCTATTATGGTTATAGTACACTAACCAATATGTTGTAATTTATAGATTGCCCAGTATGAAAACCAAGAAGTCAAAGAATGTTATGTATTTAAGCATCCAGATGACCGGTTCTGCCCTGTTATACTTCACTTTCCTCTTGTTAACAACAAATTTAGGGAGTTTAAAGCACCAGGTATGTGTTAGTACAATGTTTTGGCCTTATGAACTGAACTTGAATTATATGTTAAAACATTTTCTCTAGAATGTGTACATTATCATTATTATTATCCTTTTCGCTGTCTCCCACATTTGCAAGTTAGCGCAAACAGACAAAATGGCCCAACTCACCCTCATACACATGTATGTACATAAATGCCCACACATGCACATATGCATACCTATACATTTCAACGTATACATGCATATACGTACACAGACATATACATATATACATATGTACATATTCACTCTTGCTGCCTTCATCCATTCCCGTCGCCACCTTGCCACACATGAAATGGCACCCCCCCTCCCTCTGCACATGTGCGAGGTTGCTCTAGAAAAAGACAAAGGCCACATTCATTCACACTCAGTCTCTAGCTGTCATGTGTAATGCACTGAAACCACAGCTCCCTTTCCACATCCAGGCCCCACAAAACTTTTCATGGTTTACCCCAGATGCTTCACATGCCCTGGCACAAACCATTGACAGCATGTCGACCCCGGTATACCACATTGTTCCAATTCATTCTATTCCTTGCACGCCTTTCACCCTCCTATATGTTCAGGCCCCGATCGCTCAAAATCTTATTCACTCCATCCTTCCACCTCCAATTTGGTCTCCCACTTCTCATTCCCTCCACCTCTGACACAGATATCCTTTTTTGTCAATCTTTCCTCACTTGTTTTCTCCATGTGACCAAACCATTTCAATATGCCGTCTGCTCTCTCATCCACACTCTTTTTATTACCACACATCTCTCTTAACATTTCACTATTTACTCGATCAAACCACCTTACACCACATATTGTCCTCAGACATCTTTCCAACACATCCACCCTCCTCCGCACAACCCTATCTATGCTTCGCAACCATATAACGTTTTAGAACCATTATACCTTCAAACATGCCCATTTTCGCTCTCCAAGATAACGTTCTCGCCTTCCACACATTCTTCAATGCTCCCAGAACCTTCGCCCCCTACCCCATGCTGTGACTCACTTCTGCTAAATCCACTCCCAGATATCTAAAACACTTCACTTCCTCCAGTTTTTCTCCATTCAAACTTACCTCCCAATTGACTTGTCCCTCAACCCTACTGAATCTAATAACCTTGCTGTTATTCACATTTACTCTCAGCTTTCTTCTTTCACGCACTTTACCAAACTCAGTCACCAGCTTCTGCAGTTTTTCACCCAAATTAGCAACCAGCACTGCATCATCAGCGAACAACAACTGACTCACTTCCCAAACCCTCTCATCCACAACAGACTGCATACTTGCCCTCTCTCCAAAACTCTTGCATTCACCTCCCTAACAACCCCATCCATAAATAAATTAAAGAACCATGGAGACATCACGCACCCTTGCCACAAACCGACATTCACTAGGAACCAGTCTTTTTCCTCTCTCCTTACTCGTACACATGCCTTACATCCTCGATAAAAACTTTTCACTACTAGCAACTTACCTCCCACACCAAATACTTTTAATACCTTCCACAGATCTCTGTCAACTCTTATGCCTTCTCCAGATCCATAAATGCTACTTACAGATCCATCTGTTTTTCTAAGTATTTCTCGCATACATTCTTCAAAGCAAACACTTGATGCTCTGTACATGCCTTCACCCTCTCAGTCAATACCCTTCCACATACATAGTGTTAATTTTTTTGTATTATATTATATGGTTATGTTTGAAGGTTTAGTATATTTATATATTTATTTTGCTTTGTCGCTGTCTCCCGCGTTAGCGAGGTAGCACGAGGAAACAGACGAAAGAATGGCCCAACCCACCCACATACACATATATATACATACACGTCCACACACGCAAATATACATACCTATACATCTCAATGTACACATATATATACACACACAGACATATACATATATACACATGTACATAATTCATACTGTCTGCCTTCATTTATTCCCATCGCCACCTCGCCACATATGGAATAACAACCCCCTCCCCCCTCATGTGTGCGAGGTACCGCTAGGAAAAGACAACAAAGGCCCCATATGTTCACACTCAGTCTCTAGCTGTCATGTAATAATGCACCGAAACCACAGCTCCCTTTCCATATCCAGGCCCCACAGAACTTTGAAGGTTTAGTATTCCCAACAATATTATATGGATGTGAGGCATGGGCTGTTGATGACATTTGGGGGGGGATGAAATGTTTGAGGACAGTATGTGGTATGAAGTGGTTTGATTAAGTGATAAAAGGGTAAGAGAGATGTGTGGTAATATAAAGGGTATGGTGGAGAGAGCCGATTCAAGAGGGCGTACTGAAATGGTTTGGACATAGGAGAGACTGAGTAAGTTGACATTGATAAAGAGGATATATGTGTCAGAAGTGGAGGGGGCAAGGGGAATAGAGACCAAATTGGTGATGAAAGGATGTAGTGAAAAAGGTTTAGAGTAATTGGGACATGAATATGCAGTTGGGTAAAAGTCATGGTAGGGATATAGTGAATTTGTGGTGTATATGGGTTCACATGCTGTAAGTGGACTGAACCAGGGCTTGAGACATGGGCAGAGGAAATCATGGAAAGGTCTGTGAGACTCGGATGTGGACAGAGGGCTGTGGTTTCAGTGCATTGCACGCGACAACTAGCAAATGGATGTGAGTGAATGTGACCTTTCTTTGTCTGTTCTTGGTGCTACCTCACTATTGTGAGAAAAGGTAATCAGGTATGGAAAAAAATTTATGCGTTATAGTTGATAGGCAGCCAATGACCAGGGAGGTACATTACTAGTGCTATTCGCCTGGGTATCGGGAAGGTTTGTGAGAGCTGCTTAGTGAGCCAGCACTTCAGTGGTTGTCACGTTGCATTTCTCAGACCCAGGTAGCTGTCTTTTCTTTCTGCCTCACCTACTTATGGACTCCTGGCATTCCCCCGTCCACAAACATGCACTCTCTCCTTCTCGCTCAGAACACTTGCCAACACGTAACTCACAAAGCTCATTCTTTGTAACTCTAGATTTTCCCTTGGTGAGCACCTAGTCCTAGCCCTGCTTTTTGGCAAAATGGTAGGAGCAGTTGATAGAAGTAGTGCATAGGAGCATTAGGTTGAAACATTAGGTAGAAGTAGTAGGTAAGAACATTAGGCAGGAGCATTAGGTAGAAGTAGTCTGTGGGAACATAAGATAGGAGCCTCTGCAAACACTGCACTTGACTTGCCCTCTTCCAGTGACCTGTTAAAGTTAAGGCACCAAAGGCTAAGATATGGCACTGGAGTTCACTAGTTATGGAGACTTTATTGCTGTGGCCACCCCTTGGAGGGAGTTTCAGAAGGGAACAGGCATTAGAGATATAGAGGAGTAGATAGATTCATTTAGTGAAATGTTTAATTCATGTGGAGTATATTAATATTCTAAGCATTAAATGTTTATGTCATGTGAAATAAACTAATATTATATTATGTTTGATATGCTAATACATTTATGTTGAGTGATGATTTACTGATATTTGTTTAATTTTCAGGAGTTCCAAGGGAAACGGAAGAGGAAAGACAGTTTGCTGATTTTCCTATTTTTGATGATCCAAACAATTCATATTCATCTATGAATTTTGTTTATGACCCTGAACAGTTTGATCGCCTAACAAAGCTGGTAGAGTTTAATACTTTATTGTGTATTGATACTATAAAAATGGAACTTGCAGATGCTGTAATGAGGAAGAAAAAGTATTCCCCATATACAGGAGATTGGGTAGAGATAGTGAAACGTATGTCAAGTTTTCGTAAAGATAAGGGTAGAGATCTAAAGTTGAAAGTCTCAGAAGAAAATGAACGTCGATTGAAGAATTATGCCATGCGAAATCGTGGGCTTGACCATCAAGCTAGTAGAGACAGCTCAGACAGTGAATATGCAGATGCTTTAGAGGAGCAGTTAGATGAAACCACTGATTTGTGAACATTGGTACCTAGAATAGAGTAAGGCTTTCATCACATTCTTCATTTTTAAAAATTATTCATTTGCAAGAGCTTAATGTGAATATGCACTTCAAAATGCATTAGGTATACAGTATTAATTTTCAAATTTAGCCTGCTGTGGAAATATTAAATATTAAACAAAAGACCTTTTTTATATAACTGATTTCCTTAAATTTTTGTGGAATTTAGAACTTAAGTAATGATGTGAATAAGGACTTTGAATTTTAAACATATATATTTTTTGTCATTTTTAACATCAAGATTCCTAACCTAATTGGCTGATGAAGATATTGTATTGTATCCCAGATTTTAGTCTATCACAAGTGAAATTATATATGAATTTATTGTAAATTGATTAGTTAAGGGGACAAGTAAGATCCTTATGTAATCTAGATGTCTTACATCGGAATTTTTAGTCTTCCATCCCTGAGTGGTTGAGGATGCCACAGATGCAGGCAGTGCTGTTTTTAATACTATTATATATGTTGTTCTTGCTAAAAAATTTATGAATTCATATTATTTATTGTAATCATATATTTTAGTGCAAAGAATTATTCTTACATGAAAAAATATAATATGAGTAGCTTAATACACTTTTTTCTCGTACAAACTATAGTGTTACGGTATGATTTTTGTGTATCATAGAGCTTTACACGATGAGGTTTTGTCTTATCAGAAGTACTCACAGAAATTTAATAACATTCCTCCAAGATAAATGTTGTCATATCAAAATGGATTTTTTGTAAAGAAAAGGTTTGATTTGCACTTCATTTGGAAGTAATCTGCTTTTGCCGGACTGTCTTTAGAGCCTAGAATGTTATGTTTTCAAGTTTGTCTTTTGATTAGCATCACTTCGTTACATCGAATAATAAATCCATTATCACCTCAGATATACAGCATTATACATAAGTATAACAGGAATGATGCGGTATACCAGGGTCAATGTGCTGTCAATGGACTGAACCAGGGCATGTGAAATGTCTGGGGTAAACCATGGAAAGGTCTGTGGGGCCTAGATGTGGATAGGGAGTTGTTTCAGTTCATTACACATGACAGCAAGAGACTGAGTGTGAACAAATATGGTGTTTTTTTGTCTGTTTTCCGGGCACTAAAAGAGGAAAAGGAAGAGGAGCCAGGTTGGGAAGGCTCATCCTCCTCGAAGGCTCAAAGTGGAGTTTCTGAATGTGGATGTAACTGTGATAGGAAGAGATGAGAGATAGGTTGCATGTTTGACAAAAGGAACTTGGATGTTTTGGCTTAGTGAAACAAAGCTCAAGGGAAAAGGGAAGAATGGTTTGGAAATGTCTTAGGAGTAAAGTTAGGAGTTGGAGAGAGAACAAGAGCAAAGGAAGGAGTAGCACTACTACTGAAGCAGGGATTGTCAGAGTGTTTGATAGATTGCAAGGAAGTAAATTTTTGATTGATGAGTAAAACTGAAAGTTAATTTTGAAAGAGGGGTGATTATTTGTGCATATACACCTAGCCATGAGAGTATAATTTTAGACTCCAGTCCACACGACATATACCCATGAGAAATTGCACTCTTCAGACAAAATCAAGTCATACTCTCCTGCTTGCAATCTGGAGATCATCCATTGGTTCAACACCTTTTCATGAATCCCAAGATGCTTCATGCCCACAGTGCAGCTACCATGAAGAAGACAGAGAGCACTTGTTGTTCTACTGCCCTGCACTTTTCACTCACAGATACTTAAACATCACAACACTTATGATATGATCTGTGGTCTGGATAAGTGGACATGGCCAGCTTCCTGAGTGCTGCGGGAGATTACTAGGGCAGGAAGTAAGTATAGAAAAGATTCCTGGGGCATGAACTAAGTAAGTCATTGTATACTTAAAGTGAGAACATTTGAGCACTGACCCCTAACTGAAAGTGTAAAAATAAGCTGTTTTATCTCTGAAATTATCTGTGACTTTTCATTACAGTATACTTACAGTGGTTTTGTAAACTGAAATATTCACTTTGCTGCCTTTGTCTATGGAAGTTATTAGGAGCAGATTAATAGCAGCCAGACATATTATTTCATATATTCGGTTAATACAAAGATTTTTGAGAAAATATTTACAAGAATGTATGGAGAGAGAGTTCACTGTCTTAAAGGACTGTATGGATGTGTGGTTTAAGCCTCAGGCATGTATAAAGGATAGAGTGAATGTGTTGGAAATTAAATGTTTGAGGACAAACTGTGCTGTAAGGAGGATTGATTGGATAAGTAATAGGTAAGAAAGAGGTGTGGTTACAAGTAAACTATATATGAGAGCTGAAGAGGATGTGCTGAAATGGTCTGGATATACAGAAAGGAAAGGATAACGAGCATGGTATACATGTCAGAAGTGAATGGAACAAAGAAAAGGGGGAAACCTAAGAGGAGGTGGAAAGATGAAGTGAAAGATCCTTTGATGGCGTTGGGTCTGAACATGCAGGAGGATGCAAGGCATGAATGGGATAGAATTTGTGTAATGTGGTTTACAGGGGATGAAGAACTGCTAGTGGACAGGACCAGGGCATATGAAGCAGCCAGGGGAGACTACTTAAAGGTCTGTGGGACCTTATTGTGGATAGGGGTCTTGAATTACACATTACAACTAGTGAGTGGATTTGAGCAAATGAGGCCAATTCTTCATTGCTCTTGGCTCTACCTCACTGATACAGCAAATGATGAACATGTATGAAGGAAAGATTTACAAGAGGGCAAGGAATGCGGCTATAAAATGGTGAGAACAAAGACAAATTTCCATAATTTCTCAAAATATAAACAATTGTGCTGACCTGAGTTTAAATGAATTAATAAAGACGTACAGGTGAATATAAAAAATCAGGATGCATGATAAGGGATAAGTAATCAAAGAATATGAATTAGAAAAAAGTTTACTCATGTATTTAAGTGAAAAGTTGAATAAGGATACGTCCTTTATAATATTGAGTAAAATTAGAATGAAGCCTTAAATAACGATTATTCCCTTCCCTATAAAATGGTGAGAACAAAGACAAATTTCCATAATTTCTCAAAATATAAACAATTGTGCTGACCTGAGTTTAAATGAATTAATAAAGATATACAGGTGAATATAAAAAATCAGGATGCATGATAAGGGATAAGTAATCAAAGAATATAAATTAGAAAAAAGTTTACTCATGTATTTAGGTGAAAAGTTGAATAAGGGTACGTCCTTTATGATATTGAGTAAAATTAGAATGAAGCCTTAAATAACGATTATTCCCTTCCCTCGCTTTGCACAAAGGATCCATTCACAGAAAAGGTTTTGCAAATCAAACCCATTCATACTTAGTGAAAGGTGGGGATATGTTCAAGACCCACCTATCTAACCCAATATTCACATTTCAGATTGATATGCACAGATATGAAACTTGAACATTGATGCATGATATGAAAACTTATCTGTAATGATTGGGGCATGACCCTCTTCCAGAGCCATGAATAGGAAGATGACGAATCTGGTCATGCTGCATCATCCTAAGTCATCATTTTCATCTTTTCTTTTCCATTCTTGATTGTATGAGTATTTCAATAGAATAAGTCCAACCTTGATTATACTTGATTGTATTATCAGTTTTCCATTTATCTTTGGAATTTTCTGTGATAGAAAAAGAAACTCTCTTCTCTTGCACTTCTTCAGTTTGACTTAGAAATTGTCATATTCCTCCAGTTTCCATTATTGGGAATGTTATGCTACATATTTTTAACAGTCGTATAACAGTAAGAAGTGGAAATTTACAAGGCAACTCATTAAGATTACATGAGCAGTAATCCAAGCCATGGGATATATAGCTATAGAAAGGAAAAATTATTTCTTATATGTTGTGCTTGAAGGTTATTTCCTTCCCCTACATGCAAAGAATTACATTCGTGATGCTGTACATGAGCCAGTATGATTGGTGAGGGACCTTGATACTGTCTGATTCATTAAGAATTTGATAATAATGGTTATAACAAT
Organism: Panulirus ornatus; assembly: GCF_036320965.1. NCBI lineage: Eukaryota > Metazoa > Arthropoda > Malacostraca > Decapoda > Palinuridae > Panulirus > Panulirus ornatus. The sequence goes on from NC_092279.1 coordinate 4,651,858, forward strand.
TGCTAATTATGTTAAAATTGGGTTCTTATGAGGTGCTTTGTATAACTGAACTGTTAAGAGGAGAAAAGCATACAGATGATTTAAAGAATAATACCTGTAAACTTTACAAGAAACGAAGGAGGCACAAATAACGACAAGCATGGATTTGAAGTATTTATTGATTTGCTCTTAAACATATCTGTGGTGCTGCTTTTTTAACTCTTTGGTAAATTATTCAACATGTTAAAAATTCCGTTGAAGTAAATGTACTTGCTTCATTCAAAGTAAAGCACTTACCCCCAATTTGGTATATATTAACAAGCAAAGTCAGACAATCTTGCCTTATCCCCTTTGCTGCATAAATCACATTTATGTGATGGACTTTTTTTTTTTACCCCTTTACCACATAGATCACAAAGGTGACTCCGTGACCAGAAAGTTGTACCATAACATTTGAGGTTCTTCAAAATTAATGCCAAAGATCCAGAAGCATTGTCATACAGCTGTTGGGGGAAAGTTGCTCACTACCTCTTAATAGTTAATGATTGAGAATTGGCTGTTGTATGTTATATAGATATATTCAGTATTAAAGTACTTATCCTGTGATATATTGTTATATACCAAAGCTCTTGTAATATGCTTTTCAAATGCCTATATATGTTAGTGTTTATATGTTTCAGAGGTGGAGGGGAAAAGGAAAAGGGGAGATTAACTGGAGATGAAAAGATGGAGTGAAAAATATTTTGAGTGCTAGGGGCCTTAGCATGCAGGAGGGTGAAAGGCATGCACAGGATAAAGTGAATTAGAGCATTGTAGTATACAAGGAGGAATGTGATGTCAGTGAACTGAATCAGGACATATGAAGCAGCTGGGGGAAAACATGGAAAGGGCCATAGGTCTAGGTTGTGGATAGGGGGCATTGGTTTATTGCATTATACATGATAGTTAGAAAATGGATGCGAGTGAATGAGGCCTTTTCTTCATTCATTCCTGGCACTACCTGGCTCAAGCAGGAATGAAATTGAGAAGAAAATGTCAGTGTTTACAATTTTTCACTTGTGTTCCTTCAATCAGAGTCCATTTGTATGATGTTTGAGCTTAGATTTTTATTTGCAGGCAAGTTGTTATTCATGGGCAGGTCTTTATCCTCAAATAAGCATATATAAGCCAGAGGTTTTACGGGGCTGCATTCTGTTAGCAGCACAGCATCTCTGTTTATTTTCACTCGATCAGCAAACTGAGTATACAGTGATCGTGTTACTACATGGCTTTTCAACTCTTGTATTTTGATCATGATATTGATATACTGCTATATGCCAGAAGTTTTGTGAAGCTGCTAAAATGTCTGTGTACAGTAGTTGCAATCATGTATGTTCATTTAGTCCACACATATAGAACTTTTTAGCTTTGATTCTTATTTGTAAGAAAGTTACAGATATTATATTGTCCTCTGGTTTTCATGAATATGTTTCATATCCTCTTAAAAGCATTTTTAAGCCAGAATTTATGGTGGGTTGAATTCTTTTAGCATGTGGCATGTAGTGTTTATTTACATACAGTTAGCTAACTAATTACACAGGGAGTTGCCATTTAAGTATCTTGGATCTTTACCTCTTATGTTTTGATGATTTGTTAGTCAACTGTTATTAAGTGTATGAGAGATGTGGGGTATGGCAAGGAATACAAAGGGAATGAATTGTGGAGTGGTAGAATGGGTGAAATGTAATACTTTGAAGTGGTTTGGGCATGTTGAAAGAATGCAAGACTTGGAGTTTACATGGAGAGTGTGTGATAGTACAAATAAAGGAGTTTGTGTGAGTGGAAGACCGCTTGTAACATGGGCAAATAGGATGGAGGAATAATGGAGGGAGAGAAACAGAGGAAGAATGCTTAGAATGGTGTATGGGAAGGAGGCATGTAAGGACAGGGATAAGTGGAGTCTCTTTTGCTGTAGCCACCCCTTGATTGGAGTTCCCAGAGGGAACGGATATCAGAAGTATAGATAGATTTATTTTTCCATCTAGGCTGACGTAGTTCAGAGATTATAGAATAAGCTGCTAAACAAATTTTTTGTGTTCAGCCTTACAGTTTCCAGAATGTTTCATTTTTCCCATTGTGGTAATAAATGGCACAGGAAGAAAGCTGCAGGTAATGCAGAAATTGAAGCCATTTTAGCATTTCTGATAGTAGGAGTGAGTTTAAGGATATTGATAAATACTGATTACGACATCTCAGAGACAGTTTGATGATGAAGAGGTGGAAACACCTAACCTACTTCTTTCAACCATCTGTGCTGCACCAGTTTCTAAACAAAAATGGGGAGACACTGAAAATTAAGGCCAAAACCTCCCAGCTTTTGACCGATTTAAGAGATTTAGGTACTTGCATCACTTCATAGATTTAGGATAATAGCCATATATTTCCTAAAACTACATGACACTGGATTTTGTATAGTCTTCATAATTTACATGGAGATAGAGGTTGCAAAATAGATACCACTCCATAAAAGCATTATGTATTTTTCACCAGAGCATTGTCTCTTTTCCAAGAAGATCCCTCACTCTTTATGGTTTGGGCCACCACAGTCTGGCCTTTAGCTTCAGTTCATCATGAAAAGTATGCTATCAAATGATTTATTCTTATATGTGAGATTGGTAAAGATTATAAGAATAATCAAAATAGTGATTCATACTATTTGGTACTGGACTGCTTGCTAAGTTAATGTAAAGCCCATAAAGCATCTTTAAACTCTTGCTTCATTTTATCATAACATGCATAATATTTACTTTTTCCCGTGTAGATGCTTGATACATAAAGAAAGACTGAAATATTATGGGTACTTTATTGATTTAATTGAAAGTGTTTGTCTATACTTTTTCTTGTACTGAGCTTAAAATGGCTGTTGTGTGATTTTGCTGTTAAGAGCTCGTTGTTCTGCAAATTGAGGATCTTTTCAGTAAGTGGTGATGAAAGTTAAGAGAATTGGGAGGAGGGCTTGCTTGTCCTAGGGCCCACGTTGGCTCTCTACCTCCCTGGTTATAAGGTGATTTCCACAAAAGCTTGACTGAGGCTACATTCCACAGAAACTGTGATGCCAGTATTAACATGTGAGCTTTACTGACAGACAAAATTTTCAGTATTTCCTCATATAAATCAACTCATCTTCAAATATAATGATTTATACAAGTGATATATGCATATATATTAGTTGAACATAATTAGTGGACATGACATTGATGCCTATGAAACGCAGGTTAAAAAAAAAAAACATTACTTTTGTATCCAATAGTCATCTGAGCTTATTCCATTAATGTCCTATACAGTTAATGACATGTCGGTGGACTGTATCACAGATGTTAACGTTGGTAATTATGTTAATTAGTGTTAAGTGGGTGGATAGGGACGGAAGGTTGCCAGTACTGCTGGTGACAGGTCGCAAGAGAGGGCGCGCATTGCTGCTGCTGCCTCTCACACCTGTCCACTCGTCCAAACTCCAGCACCCAGTGTAGTAACTGCTGCCTTATACCCGATATCTAGTCCTGCATCAGGCACAGCAACTTCTACCTCTTATATCCGACCACTAGTCCTGCATTAGATGTAGCAACTGCTGCCTCTCACACTCGACGTAGCAAGTGCTGCCTCAAACCTGACGTAACAACTGCTGCCTCTCACACCCGACGTAGCAATTGCTGCCTCTCACACGACGTAGCAACTGCTGCCTCTCACACTCGACGTAGCAACTGCTGCCTCACACCTGACGAAGCAACTGCTGCCTCTCACACGACGTAGCAACTGCTGCCTCTCACACTCGATAGCAACTGCTGCCTCAAACCCGACGTAACAACTGCTGCCTCACACCCGACGTAGCAATTGCTGCCCCTCACACGACGTAGCAACTGCTGCCTCTCACACTCGACGTAGCAACTGCTGCCTCACACTCGACGTAGCAACTGCTGCCTCTCACACCCGACGTAGCAACTGCTGCCTCACACCTGACGAAGCAACTGCTGCCTCTCACACGACGTAGCAACTGCTGCCTCTCACTCGACGTAGCAACTGCTGCCTCTCACACTCGACGTAGCAACTGCTGCCTCACTCGACGTAGCAACTGCTGCCTCACTCGACGTAGCAACTGCTGCCTCACACTCGACGTAGCAACTGCTGCCTCACACCTGACGGAGCAACTACTGCCTCAAACCTAACGTAGCAATTGCTGCCTCACGACGTAGCAAGTGCTGCCTCACACCTGACGTAGCAACTGCTGCCTCTCACACGACATAGCAAGTGCTGCCTCTCACACGACGTAGCAACTGCTGACTCGACGTAGCAACTGCTGCCTCTCACACCCGATGTAGCAACTGCTGCCTCTCACACCCGATGTAGCAACTGCTGCCTCTCACACCCGATGTAGCAACTGCTGCTTCTCACACCCGACTTAGCAACTGCTGCCTCACACCCGACGTAGCAACTGCTGCCTCTCGCACCAGGCCGCTGCCGTCCTCCAGATATCAAGCCGTATCGTGATTTCCCGCTCGTATGGCACCATGATCCTCACAGGTGAGTGGGAGTTTGTCCAGATGACTTACAGCTAGTTATTAAATCATATTTTTGCGCGTCTCAAAGTGGGTTTTATTAACTTATACCCCGCACCTTAACAATAAGTTTCGGAGCTTATGTCATATGTTTTATGAGTTTATTTGAAACTAACTTCTATCCCTTTCCCTGAGGGTTTGTCTAGTCAACCGAACAGGGAACTGGTAACATGACCATGACAGTATTGCCCACATAAGCTAGTCGCTAAACATTGTATTAGACCGACAATAATGCACTAGGAAACACAAGTTCGCTTATATCGAGAAAAACTCTTGTAATCTAAACATAGTCTTCTGAGAAACTAGATATCCACTTAAAGATAGGCTTGATCGATGTTGTACTGTGTTGTTTTTACCAGATATAAACGAATCGAAGTTGTCCTGTTTGGTATGGCCATCGCGTGTTTATGTAACTGTGCAGAAAGTGATTGTGATTTTCAAATGAACTGAAGCTATTCGTGAAGATATACTTGAATGGTGATCCGACTTGTCCTTTATTTTCTGTTGGTTTTATGGATAAGTGAACAGATCTGGCCAAGTGGAGTCGTCTTGATGGCTGAGACTCACGTTAGCCAAGACTCTTGTCTCTCTAAGCTTGATTTATATTACTCCTTAAGCCTTTGTATATTTATATAAGGTCAACAGAGTTAGTGTTTGTGGGTACGCTTTGCACTGTCTGTAGGGTACTTATATATGTTTCCTTCGGCGTCTAAAGTGGATCTTTGTACACTAACGATGTCTGTTAGCTTCCTTGAGGAAAAAACTCCAGTCTCTTTTAATAGTACTCGATGAGGGATTAATGAAAGAGGTTGTTTGAATAAGAGAGACCACGAAGTGGCTGCTAGTCTGATCTACTGCTACATACACCAAATTGTACAACCATCGTTCGCGACAGCTTAAAGGATAAGGCTTAATCTCCACTATCGTCATCTCAAATGCTGCCCAATTGATGATATGCGTTGATATTTCCGATCATCAACTTGGGGTGGCGGGCAGTTGATGAGCTAAAGAGCATATGTCCACCTAAAGGTGCGTCTAACTTGACCATTTTAGTCCGAGAGAACCGAACAAGCCGAGAGCACACTAACCACACCAAACTAGTTGTTCCAGGACTC